>NW_024403013.1:0-29745 GCF_007990345.1 Gossypium hirsutum | reverse complement strand
AAAAAGTTAAATCATAACTTCTCTTTTAATCATATAGTTGTTGCTAACTCATTTATATCAACATAGTTGTTGTTAACTCATTAAATTTTTTTATATCAACTTGGGGTTTTTTACCCAATATATTAAAAAAAATTAAATACTGAAATATGTTGTCAGATAGATTAATTACCGAAATGATATGTTTTTTGTAATCTTGCCCATCTGACAGCGCCAATCAATTTTTTATATTAAAAAAATTTAATCGCGCCTATCTGACAACGCGAATCAATTTTTAATATAAATTTTTTTAATCGCGCCTATCTGAAAGGTGCGGATCAAATTTTATATTAAATTTTTTGTTTAAATAAAATATTAATTTTTTATTTTTATTAAAAATATTAAATATATATAGGTAAAATATGGTCAACAGGTCAAATACAGGTAAAAACGGGTCGCGCCTTTCAGATAGGATTAAGTTATAAATTGTTGTGTTTTAGTTTAGTATTTGGTGAGTTTAACATATAAGTTTATAAAAAAATTAAAAATCATTTCATTAAAAGTTTAATCATAACTGACTCTTTTAATCATATAGTTGCTGTTAACTCATTTAATTTTTATATAATGTAATTTTATATATATAATTTCATTTGATTTTTTATTTAATAGTTTTTATTTATTTATTAAAATGTTTATTAAATTTGTTGTTATATAATTTTATAGGTTGTTTGAACATAAACTACTCGGGTATGTATGTATTTATTTCTATTTTTATTTTTTTAATTCGTATGTTTTTAAGATAATTTATATTAATTTTGATTATATTATTATTGTAATCTGACATAAATTTTTTTATTGTAGGTAAATTATGAGAATTATTAGATATTTATTTAACGTGTTTTGTAAATTGAAAAAGTAGTTGAATTAATATCATAGAATCATCCAGCAAATCTAATAAAAACTCCTTCTACAATGATTAAATAATACCAGAGTTTATATGGCACAAAAAAAGGTGGGCATTATCCCATGTTATTTAATACTTTTTGATTACCTTCGATCTATTGCCGCTTTAGCGTAAGCTAGTGTGGCGTTCGAAGACCAACATTCATTCCGTACAGCTTGAGCTTCCATCAACCGAACGGTCAGGGCTAGTTCAATCTCTACGCCGGCTACCCTTTGCTATGATTACTTGAACGCTCGCCAAGTGATGGGCATTTACCAGTTGAGATTTTCATGGCTAAAACCAATTTGAGCATTTGCCGAGTACTGCCAATAAATGGGATATGCAGCCATTCGAGCTACATATGCACTTTATAAGGTGTACTCATGCCGGATGCATAACACTGCGGTAAGTCTACTTGATGTACTTACCCTTATTATCCAATTGCATAACACTCGTTCATACAGTTATGGGTCTGCAGTTTACCCATGCTCGGTAATCCGAACTTGTTTCGGACCGCATATCCTTTCCTGTGATGACATAGGCCGGATTCCCTCATAATGCGCGTACACTTGATCAAACGTCCAGAACATCCGATGGAAAATTTTTCTTCATGTAGTGGCATCCGCCCGTTAATCCCGTCGTCTGAGCAACTCATCGTACCGCCCCCACTCTTACCCTCATAGCCTATCCATCCCTAAACTCATTGTACGATGCATCGAAATCTCCGTACAATTGCTCCATTGCCATATGTTAGCATCATGCCTTCCTGTATTACTTGATACTGGAATCGTGCTGGTATTCAACAATCAGTACCAAACTTAATGCACATGTCTTTACCATTTCATGATGCACGTACAGATAGTTTTGGATCAAGTTTCGATGATCTTCTGTCATACGTGTGAGGCATGTGTAAGGCCCAACAAATTTCGTATCTCCCACATCTGCGACTTCTGATAAAAGCAGCTCATATCCGCCAATTGCAACCTTTCCGACCTCCAACACTCTCCAATATATAATGTTGTTTAGACATGACGACTTTGTAGTCTACTGATATATTCATCTATACCGCTTAATGGCAAATATGCATTCTTTTTACTTTCGAATCTCTGGCCCACGAACAACTCCTCTGGATCAAAATATACGGCCATCCGGTGAGGCAGGTAGTATTCAGGGTACTCCAGAAACTCAGCTACCCGCGCCGCATCGGGTTTATCCGAGACATGTGTGCCCCAGGATTATTGTCTATCACAATACCACGAATCTAGTTTCAGACTGAAAACACGTTAACGTTTCCATCCTCATTCATGCCTTCGTCGTCAATATCATTCGGACCTCGTCCACGTCGGGATCACTCTCACTATCAACTTCGTGATCAACAGGATCACTATTATAGTATACATCGTCACCAACCACATCAGTCTCGAGTGCAGCATTAAGATCAATATCGATCCTATATATAGTTGATTGACTATCAACATATGATACCGGAACCACCATACACGGCTCTTGAACTCAATCTTCTTCACCTAATGGAGTGGGATCTTCAGTTGCCTCCACACCAACTAACTCAACCAATAACTGAATCGGTGCATTTTGGTTGCTCCGAGTCCCACAATAAAGAGCGACCATTGTCTCCACGTCTTCATCGTCTACAAGTTCCGTTTCGGTAAATTTTATTGGATTCGTCGAAACTGGAAACTTGTAGAAAAGTTTGATATCCTTCTCCCACAACGTCTATAAATTTTTCACTAATTTTTTCCTTCATATCATCAAACGAGATATTTCTATTAAATCTCATTGCTACTTGTTTGTGACATTCAAATATACATCCCACGGTTGTTGTCAAAATTTCTCCATCGAAATAAACGCATGCAAAAACTAATTCTCCATCTTCAATACTAGATCTGTTAAAAAAATTTCAAAATTCTTAAAACAGTTTCAAAATGCAAAAAAATTACATAAAATTTTTAATGCAAAATTTTTCATTCAAAAGCTAACAAAATTAATAACCTAACAAAATAACTTTCAAATAATTAAATTACTAACAAGACTCTACATTCTATTTAAAGAGAAATAAACCAAATACCTTATCCTTCTTCTTGTTTTCCTTTCTTTTTTTCTTTCCCTATCTTCTTATTTCCGTTCTACTAAATTTTGTGTATGTTCCTCTGCTAAAATTTATGTTTGTGCTCATTTGATTTTCGAGAGTATATATAGGGAAAAAAATAAGCTGCAGCTAGTCGCGCCTGTCAGATAGGCTCCACCATTGGCGCCTCCGAGATAGGCGCAACTAGTCGCACCTCGTATTTATACCCAGGTCATATACTGATCCGAGAAAAAAAATTAATAATATTTATTAAAAGAAAAAAAGAATATAAAAATTTATTGGCGCTTGTCAGATAGGCGCGATAAAAAGAAAAAAAATTAATATAAAAAATTTATTGGCGCTTGTCAGATAGGCGCCATTAAAAAACATACCATTTCGGTAATTAATCTATCTGACAACCTATTTCGGTATTTAATTTTTTTTAATTATTTGGTAAAAAACCCAATCTATTCAATCATCGATTTGATTGGTTCGTAAATAAAAAATATAAAAAATAAAAATATAAAGAGAAATGAAATTAAAATAAAAACATAAGAAAAATAATAAAAAGATTGTAGTACAATCTCCCAAATTCTACAATTTCTTCTCTCCTAAAACCTACTTTTTCAATTTTATATGATTATTTATTTAAAAAGGCAAAAAGATTGTTTTCATTTTATTTCTTTTATTACTTTTAATATTTTATTTTTTATTATTCGGGAAAAGTGTATGCCCAATGGTTATTCTTTCTTTTCTTTAGATATAAGATTTGTGATTTCTTCACTCTCAACTTTTCATTTTTTTTGTAGTTCATATTATTCATTTCTTTAAAACTTTCTTTTTGTTTCTGCATAACTCTTTATACTGTTTAAAGTTTAAACCTTTTTAGATTGTGGGTGAGTGAGCAGTGAGCAGTGAGCAGTGAGCAGAGGCTCCTGTGGGAGTCACGTGTAGGTTTAAGACTTATGTTTTAGTTTTAAAATTTTAAAATTACTTTTTTTTAAAAAAAAATTTGTTCTGCGTTGGGCTGATAGTTGAAAGGAACCATGATTTATTATTATTAGGAAAATTTTCCAACTTGACTTAGGCCAAGGAACCCAAAATATCCAAAAATTATTCTGACGAAATCTTTTACTGATTTTTTGGTTTTTTCCGGTTTGCGGTTCCAAGTCCAAGTTCAGTTTTGGCAATTCCCGATTAGAAAGGGGTTTGTTGTTGACTGAACCGATTATCCGGCCAGTTTCAATCCGATCGATCGATTCGATTCTATTTTAAACATTGATTTTAGTGCTTTTGTACGAAATACTTTTTTAATGGTTAACTGTTTTTTATGGTTAATATACTAAAAAAATGCATTTAAACTATTATACATTATTTAAGGGCAAAATATTAATAAAAGTCAATTTTTTTAAAAATTTATTGAAATGGGCCCGATAAATAATTAATTACCCGAATGGCCCAATTCTCCGAAAGCGCGTCCACGTCAGCGCGATGTCAGGGGATGTGGCAGGAAAACGCTTCCTTAAGGAAGCGCTTTGTCCACGTAGACAAAAAGCACGCCCTCAATGACGCGATTTCCTGCCACGTCAGCGCTCCCTTGGGGACGCGTTTTGCCCGCGCTTGAACAGTAGCAACGGCTACTTTTTTGACCGTTGGTGACCCCCAATGATAAAAAAAAACTATAAAACCCCCTTCATTTTTTTTCACAACAAAATCCCTTCTCTCAATTTCTCTCTAATATTCTCTCTAATTCCTCTCAAATTCCTCTCATTCCTATTTAAAAAAGCTTTAATTTTTTAATTATTTTTAAAAAAATTTTAAATTTTATTTTTAATTTTTTTAAATCATAAAAATTTGATTGTGTTAGCAATGACCTGAGAATTAATTCGTCTTGATGACAAGCACATATCCGTCGAACAAATGAAAATGGTAAGTGTTAAATTTAATTTTAAATATTATTTAAGATATTTTTATTTATGCAATTTTAAATAATTATTATTTTATTATTTGTTATAAAAAGTCTGTAGATCGGATATTGCAATGCTATATCCGTAATTTGTATGGTCCTCCATCACCGTTGGTAGAGAATTACTTGTGAGAAGCAGATTTTTGGTACGTGGCGACGGTAGGCCAGGGATTCAAGTTGGACTCGAAACTCATCAGTGCGTTGATTGAGAGGTGGAGACCCGAGACGCACACATTCTATCTTCCATGTGAAGAGTGTACTATCACTTTGGAAGATGTCAATTTGCAATTGGGATTGCCGGTGGACGGGTACGCAGTCACCGGGTCTGTTTAATCTGGTGATTGGGTAGCGGTATGCTACGAGCTTTTGGGCGCTATTCCGGAGAATATTAACGGAGGTTGGATCGAGATGGGCTGGTTACGAGACACATTCCCGGAGCCGGATGATGATTTTACCGAACTAGAAAGAATCTGATATGCTTAGGTGTACATTCTTTAGATAATTGGAGGTTATCTGATGTCGGACTTGTCACGGAACCTTGTACATCTAAGATGGCTACTGAAACTCGTTGATTTTAGAACAGTTGGTGAATTTAGTTGGGGTCTGCCATTTTGGCCACATTATACCGAGAGATGTGCGGGTGACGTGACCGAATAAAGTGAAAATCGGAGGTTGTCTATAATATCCCGATTTTAAGCCTAGTCGGAACAGTGGTTTCGGGGACCACAAATCCGATGAAGAAAAATTTATTTTTATTATATTTTTATGGTCTACAATTTCAAGGAAAGATTTCGTGAAAATTTCGTTCGAAAATTTCAACATTTGAGCACTTAATTTAATCAAAAGGGCTAAATTGTAAAAAGTACAAAAGTTGAGTTCTAGAAGCTAGAGGTGTCAAATTGCTATGAAATTTTAAATTGGACATTTTTAAATGGTAATTAGACCATTGGTTATGTTATGGACAAAAATGGACATGAAATAGGTGAAATAGGATATTTTTAAGTTAAGGGCATTTTGGTAATTTGGTAATTAAAACAAATTAAAAAGACAAAATAAGGCCAAAATCATCATCTTCTCCATGAGTACTGGCCGAATATCATGCGGACTCCATGTCTAGGGTTTTTTCATTCTTTCAAGCTTCATGGTAAGTCCGTTCTAGCCCCGTTTTTCTTGTTCTTTATATTTTTAGAATCTCGATAACTTGCTTAAGTTATTTCTATCATTAATTCGAGTTAGAAATATGTTGAAAAATTACCCATAGATGAAAAGTGTGAATTTTAATGTTTCATGATAGAATATGAAGCTTAGAATTATGTTAAACGATTTTTGCTAAACGATTTTAGCGAAAACGAGTGAAACGTATAATTGTTAAAAATTATTATTGTTTATAAGTGCACTTTAGAGCACGAATTTGATGTTTCTATAGAAGGAAAAATTGTTCAGCATGTCATAAAACATAAGAAAAGGAATAAAATTTAATTCCGAGCCTAGGGCAAAATCGTAATTTTGTGAACTTTAGGGCAAAAATGTAATTTTGCCAAAATATGATTTTTGGACTGGATTGAATAATGTGAGTGTAAAATAAGTTAAATGTATTATAAGTCAAGAAAGATAAGGAATTGACTTTGATTAGTGAAAGAAAAAAATGAGAAAAAGTGAGAAATTTCCCGATTGAATATTCAGAATAAAAAGGGATACGAATGAAGTGACAGAAATGATCACATGTGTGACATGGACTGTGTGTAGGTCACTATGTGAAAGTTAAAGTGATGGTCACGTGTGTAGTAATATGTGTAGGCTACTACGTGTACCGGAATGAAAGGTCGCATGTGCAGTACTATGTGCAGGCTACTATGCGTACCAGATAGCTTCGATCACGTGTGTAGTACTATGTACAGGCTACTACGAGTATCGGATATTAATGGTCACGTGTGTAGTACTATGTGCAGGTTACTACGTGAACTGGAAAGTTTGATCACGTGTGTAGTACTATGTGAAGGCTACTACGTGTATCGAATGATAATAGTTAAATGAGTGGTACTATGTGCAAACCACCGAATGTTCGCTATTATACCGACATGCTTAACGGGATATGAGAAATTGCAAACCAATAAAAATATGTGATTGAAATGCGATGAGTTGCAAAAGAGTCACTGGAGTAATGAAGTTTTGTACCGTGCTTACAAAATAAACTATTATAGTGTTATGTGAATGAGTGAATTGAAACAGAACAGATTTGGACAGTGACAGTAACGTTAGTTTGAAAAATCACCAAAACTTATAGGAATTGAGTTAGTGGTTGAGTGAGATATGAAATTAAATCTTAATGAGTCTATTTTCAAAGGAAACAAACAGAAATATCATCCAAAATCTGTGCAATGAGATAATTCATTTTTAGTGAGGAGAGGTCAGAGATGTTGAGCAGTGAAACAGGGGAATCTTTAAAGAATAAACTGTTCTAATTGGCCAAGTTAAAAATTCTAAAAATTTTATGGTAAGAATAAATGTGAGTCTAATTTCGGGGAAAATTAACAGAACTTAATTTGGAGCTCTGTAGCTTTGGATAAAAATGATTTAGTGACTCTGACTCAAATAGACAGCTTTGAATTTAAATATAAGTGAATAGTGAAATTATGTATAATGCTAATTAAGCATGTTTTATACATAAAGGATGTGGAATGGAGAGGAGGAGGAGGGTAATAAAATGTATGAATGAATTGTGTATAAATGTCATATGCCCAATTATAATCGGTAAATGTTAAATTGAATGGTAAATATGTATTGATACTGAAGGGCTATTGCGGTATTGAAAATCAATTGATCAAATGTTTAAGAAATGTAGTCATGATATTTATATGTGTGAAATAATGATATATGGATGATTATATCATTGAGGTTGCATTGATTAATTCGGTTTATGTGATAGAAATGTCAAGAACATTTGTCTTTGATATGTGATGATCATGTAATGCCATGAAAATTTGTTTATTTGTGTGGTTTAAAATGTATCTATATTTGTTATATAACTTATTTGTAATCTATTTGAGAAATGATAAAAATTAATTCGATTACTATGTGATGTGAATTATGATTTGTGAAGCATATCTATATTCGACAATAATGGATAAAATATATTTATGTCATGGGTGAATGGTTAAACACTTGGGTTAGTATAAAGTGTATATTTAGTAAGGTTTGTTGGAAAAGAAATAACATGTTTTGGTTTATATCGAATAGAGAAAATTTGTACTATCTTTGTGGCTAATTTTGTTAGCTTTGTGGGAGATTAATGGATAATGTATATATATGTGACAATTAGCTTACTAGATAGTGAGTAATTGATATATTACATTAGTTAAAAAGGAAAATTTGACGATATGAGAATATGTAATGATACGGATAAATTCAGGTACTCAGGACGAATTCAACAAGTAAGTGAAAATTTATAAATTCATACGACAAGGAAGTGAAAGATTGTGAGTATATTTAGCCAAGAAAACCCTAATTAACGACTTGAGAATAACAACTTGAAATTTTTAATTTAGATGAAATTTTACAACTTGGTTTACTACGGTTAAAAGTGTATATGTTCTGGTAATACCTCGTAACCTATTCCAGCATCGAATACGGGTAAGGGGTGTTACATTGTCTGTCACTACTGCAATCATGGGCACGGTTTCGCTTTCCATTTTTACGTCCTCCAGTGGACCACCCATATACATTAATTTTATATTAGATTTTACAATTATTACGTAGATTTAAAATATAATAGTATGCTAAAAATTTATTTAATTAGGTGCAACCATTCGAGAAGTTATGCTTGATTACCTACCTTTCTTGAAGATATACAGCTTCTATTAGACCAATAGTCGGAAGCACAAGTATTAAATAAAATAGATATTTCTATCACGAGCTAGTCGATTGGTATTTAGTATTTAGTATTTAGTATTATGTATTATGTATATAACTAATATTTCCATCATGTTCATATAGTTTCAATGGACACCATATGAGGATCAGGCAATTCGAGCAGTAATTCCGGATGAGTACTTTCAAAATCCAAACGCTTGACATGTGAAAGTCTTATTGGTCAACTATGCGACCGTGGAGATGCACCAGTCGAATAGAGTATTACAGCAAATTGGATTTTGACAATCGATCCCCGTGGCACCTGAGGTGTTGGATGATCATCACAAAATCGACCTACGGCAATTGCATACGGATTGGCCGAGATTCTAGTCATACTACATCCAAATATGGGAAGACCGGTATGATTATATACCTACTCGGGAACCGATCATCGTTCTAGATTTAGCGTGCGTGCCAAAATACATGCCATGGTTTAGGATCTATGGCAAGTCGTATTTACTGTCGGCAGAGGAGAGGCAGCGGCAATTGCATGTCCAAAGGGAACGACGTGGCCCTTTAAATCCAAGAAGAAGGGACGATGATGCAGGTTTATCAACGAGGCCCAAACAATCACCCGGTCCATCATCACCATCCATATAATCACCAGGCCCAGCAACAACACTGACACAGTCACCCGACCCAGCAGTTCAACCGACGATACCCACGGCACAGCCTTTTCAAATGATGCCAGGTGCGTATCCTAGCCCTTTTATGTATCCTAACCCTTATATGTTTCTTTTTTCTAGTCCTATGGCATGTTGGAGTCCATGGCCCGGTTCATCTCCATTTTCGATTATGCCGAGTGGACCGCAGATGTATAGGCCAGCGTCACACAAGGGATCGCAAGAGGGGTTGTCGGGGAGCTTTTCTTTTTACCAATTCCCATCACCGTATGGGTTTCAAACAGCTTCGCCGTTGGTGATGCAAACACCTCCACAATCACCATTCTATCAAGGTGGCTAATTGTCCCAACACCGACAACCAGATCCTCTACCGGAGGAACCAGAATCCTCGCCGGAGTAACCACAACCCTCGCCGGAAGCTGGACAAAGGAGGAATCCAGCGCGTAACCGTCGACGGCCGCCATGTGGCACTAAATCCAGCGGGCACGGAGATTGATTTTTATTATAATATATTTGTACAAACATTTTGAATATTTTGATATTATTTGATGTAATAAAATAGAAATTCTTCTATATTATTTCATGTAATAAAATAGGAATTTACTTTTATATTTTTAATATAATAGAAATTCTTTCAAATAAAGAAATATGTTGAATATTTCTATAGTATTTCATTTAATAAAATAAAACGTTATTTTGAATAAAGTAATTGTAATTTACTTTAATATTTTTAATGAAACAGATTTTCTTTAAATAAGTTAATATTTTGAATATTTGTACCAATTTTTTATTTAAAAAATATAAATAATACAAATTTTTTTACAATAACATTCAACTATTGCGATTTGGGCATGATCGGCTTGTATGGCCTGGGTTTCTACACCATCCGCACAACTTCTGTTGGTTGGCTGTTTCTCGGATATCCATATTGTTACGTATTCTAGTCGAGCAAGGTCAACCCTTTGGTTTGCGACGTAATTCTCTATCCGGTAACAGTTTAAATGGAGCAAGCGATACAGACGACCACTTACATTCATCTGGGAGCAGTGGGAATACATGTCTCCAGACGTTGTACATGTTTTCTAATTTGTACACTTCGTCGACGTAGCTCATCGGATCCAGACGGAGATTCTGACAAGCTGCAATTACATGAGCGCATGGATAACGAAGTGCGTCAAACATCCACAGTCGCAAGTCCTATTTCGCAAGTGTACACGATATTGCCCGCCAAGAACACCTTGGTGCGGTCTATCAAACTCTGTCACGCGAAACCATAAGTTGTCTCGATCGTGACAGACTGTATGCATGGTGTTCGCCCGCACCTTGGCCTTGTTAATTTCTTGCACTACCTTCCTGCACCATACATGGCCTCCCTGCATCTGGCCTGCATAACTCCCTGCTCGCTTTGGAAATAGAGCCGCTGAACGAAAATATGTCTCTCACACAACCGGTGTTATCGGTAGATGGCGCGTTCCTTTTAGAACAAAATTTATGCATTCAGCCAGGTTTGAGGTCATATGACCATATCATAGGCCGCCGTCGTATGCTTGTGACCACTGTTCGAAAGGTATGTTACAAAGGTAGTTCGCGTTTCGCTGTTAATTGAACGCAAAACTGCCAACATTTCATGAAATCGATCTTTATTTATTTCATATCTTGCTAATATAAGTTCATAGCGAATATTACATACCACTCTTTCAATTAGAATAAATTTAAAATGACAAACGAAATTATATTAATAGAGACTAAATACCCATGTTGGTCACTTGTCGTCGTTCACTCTTAGATGGATATTGCCTGTAATAGTTGGAAGCAACGTGCCTTAAGCAATACCGATGGTGTGTGCACTACCATAAGCTTCCCTGTCGATCAATTGTAGCTAGTATGCCGGTGCCCCGATCTGAAATAACAAAAATATCAGGTTGGGGGCACACATGCCTCCTTAACATAGATAGAAAGAAATCCCAGTCATCAGCTGACTCCCCCGGTGTTATTGCAAACGCAATTGGAAGAATTCTCTCACTGCCATCCTATGTCACTGTTAGCAATAGCCGATGGGTATATCTACCAAACATAAAGGTACTGTCAATTTGTACCAATGGCTTGCAATATGGAAATGCATCTCGGCATTGCTTAAAGGTCCAAAATAGGCATTTGAACACATGGCATCCACGTAGCAATCTGCCGTTGTAGTACGCATGTTCCGTTTCA
This sequence comes from Gossypium hirsutum, assembly GCF_007990345.1. Taxonomy (NCBI): domain Eukaryota; kingdom Viridiplantae; phylum Streptophyta; class Magnoliopsida; order Malvales; family Malvaceae; genus Gossypium; species Gossypium hirsutum. Next base: position 18,031 of record NW_024403013.1, on the reverse strand, counting down.
AGGTCTGTTATACAACCTGGGACGTATCTCTCTAGCACTTGACACCACTGCCATATTTCATTATATGAAGAGTCCCACTCACTATGCATATTCTCCAACACCTTCAGCTTAGCTATCCAAGCCTTGCGGTAAGAGGGCGTGTACCCCATTTGGCTACGAATATTGGCAATTAAGACTGGCACTAAAGTCCTGGGATCTGCCTTCACTGTGGGTAGTATCAAGGTAGCTAACGTAGCTGAATCTATTTTAGGATGATCTTGTGAAATACCTATAAACGGAGTACATTAAATAATGCACCATTACATAATAACAGTATTATTTAGAAACCCTAAATACTGTACCTGCAGCACATGTATGTGGACCTTTGTACTTTTTTATCTCCCACAACCCTGTCTTTTTCCTCAACAAGGCGTAGATTTTCCATGAACATGTACCGTCTTGCACTGCACACTTCGCCTCAAACTTATCAGCTTTAGACTTAACGACGTGGTAGTTAACACCGTTATTGATTCTATGTTGTTTCAAAGCACCAATAAAACTATCCTTGTTGGAAAACTGATTACCAACTTCAGATTCACCCAAATCTAGTACTGAACTTGTACGATCACACAATCGGTGTGGTAGATCTGGAAACTCCAACGCATCATCTGTAGACAGATCGACATTATGCATGTGAGCTGGAGGTGAGTATGCCCTGAATCATAGATCTTCTTCTTCATCTGAACCCTCTTCAACATCTTTAGGTTCGGTTGGAATAGACTTCGGTTCAGAAAATAATACAACTTCTGCACCATCGGGCCCAGGCTCTCGAGGTGGATCCACATCGGAGTCATCTTCTAACCTACCATCATCTGCAATGTACGAGGTCCCCTCACCGGTGGACGTCGTAGGGAGTACATCATCCCTTCTTCTGGGCATTTCATAACGTCCCCAATTGGATGTAGATTGCCAACCACTAGAAGTTGATGCCGTTCCCCAGTACGTATCTCCAGCATCAAACATTGAGCCAACGAGGTGCATGTCCCATCCACCGACAGAGTGTCGTGCAGGGGTCGCGTATACCTCTAAAACACCAGTCGCAAGTGTATTATTTGGCGATGTAAATTGTACATATAACTCAATATAGGGTGCTCCACTAGCGAGATGAGTCTGCACCATTGCCTCCAAGCTACGAGCACTTTTTATGTCAAACGAGTCATATGTCACTAGATCAACAGAAGAACAAAATCGATACGTAATAGACAGAACTTTCATTGGCGTCATTCCGAATATTTTATGCCTAATTCTTTTACGAAATTCTGTCAAATCTATGTTCTAGTTAAAAACCAGTCGCATTGTATTCTCCGATAAAAAAACAACACCGTTCTCGGTGTGGCAAACCTCACCGTCATAGTAAATAACAGCACTAATACGTTCACTCATCTTCAATTTCTATCCTTCTTAGCCTCTCTAAATTCTTTTTACTGTAACTTATGCAATCTGAGAAAAAATTTTGCCTCATTTATAGCATCAGGCCAAACATGCGCTACTGTAGCAAAAGCGCGTCCATGTGGGAGCTTCTTTCAGTACTTCTGTTGACAAAGCATCATGCTTAAAGCGTTTTTGACACTATTTACTCAGAAACGTCTACTCGAAATTATTTTTTCAGGAGCTACAGTAGCAAAAGCGCGTCCACGTGGGAGTTTCTTTCAGTACTATTGCTGACAAAGCATCTTGTTTAAAGCGTTTTTGACACTATTTGCTCAGAAACGTATACTCAAAATTATTTTTCAGGAGCTACTATAGCAAAAGCGCGTCCACGTGGGAGCTTCTTTAAATTAACAAATAATTTAATTAAGTAATCCTAAACCCTAAACCCTAATTTATTTGATTTTTCCTTAAAAACCCTTAACTCTAAACCCAAATCTAATTTTTTTTAAAAAAATTTAATTAAATTACTCAAGTAACCCTAAACCTTAATTTAGTTGATTTTTTTTAAACAAAACAATAAACGTAGAACCTAATCCAATTTTGAAAAATTTATAATTAATTTAATTGACAAACTCTAAACCCTAATTCCTTATTTATTTAATTTTTTCTTTAAAACCCTAAACCTAAAAAACCAAAACCTTAACCCTAACCCTAGCCCTAAACCAATAACCCAAAACCCTAATCGCAGGACACACGGGCAAAACGCGTCATTGAGGAAGCGTTTTGCCTACTTGGACATAAAGCGCGCCCTTAAAGGAGCGATTTTTGTCCACGTAGGCAAAACGCTTCCTCAAGGGCGCGTTTTTCTATTTCGTTACCTGACAATGCACTGACGTGGACACGCTTTCTGGGAAATAGGGCCATTCCAGTAAATAATTATTTGCCAGGCCCATTTCGATAATTTTTTTAAAAATGGACTTTTATATGTAATTTTCCCATTATTTAAACAAGTTTATATTTTATTTTTTAGTTAAATAACCTTTTAACCTAAATTTTTACATATAAAAACCCTTGATTTTGATATTAAAAAATATTCTGAACTTATAAAAGTATTTTAAATTTTTAAATAAAAGAATATTTTAAAATTTATTGAAAATGCTTATAAACATAACAATCACTCATTTGAAAATTTTTATTATTCTTTTCAATTCAATGTTGATGATTAAAGTGTAGAGAAACTATATTGCATCAATAAGAAAGTAGGGGCTAAAATTCAAAATATTTTAGTTTAATATAAAAATCAACATCTTTTATAAGGTAAAAAAAAACTCAATCCTTACCTTGGTCCGAGTGGCCCGGCTCAAAGGCCCGTTTAAAATGTGGGAGGATTTGAGTAAAAATATATGCTCAAAAATTGAGTTTGAGCAAAAAAATAAGACCCGTGTAAAAAACAGGTGGGCCTCGAGTAAGACCTTTTGGCCCGACCCGAATATGAAAAATAATTGATGTTTTTCTTGTTGTTTTTTACTCTTTTTTTTTACTATTTTATTGTTATTTTTTACTATTTCACTGTTATGTTGATACTATTTTGTTATTGTTGGGGTATTGTATAAATCTTGTTCTATTGTTAATTTTGTTAATATTTTAGAGACATTTGCTTGTTAAATTGCACCTATCTTAGTGTTATTTAAGTATACATATATATTTATTTTCAATTTATTAGGAATATTTATTTTAATATTTTTAGTATTTTTGATGTATTATATATTTTTGAAAAGACTATTTAATAAATAATATAAAAGAATTAATACAGGCAGGCCTGGCCGGACTCGGGTTTTAACATTTTTATCTAGGTCGGGCTTGGGTAAAATCTTAGGCCAATTTTTCGAGCTGAGCCAGGCCCAAGCCTAATAAACACGCCAATTTTTTTTGTTGGGCTTGGCCTGAACCTGGCTCAGCCCAACCCATGGACACCTCTAGTTACCTTCAACTGTCCAAAAAAAAATCACCTTTATTTTCTTTATTTAGACAAAGTTAGTGAAACATTCACTTAAACACATTCAGTGGCAAAGCCAAGGAGAGCTGGCAGGGGCCCTCGCCCCCCTAAAAATGAATTTTTTTTATTTAGGCCATTTATAATTTATAAAATTTTATATTGGTAAAGGTAAAATTGCACTTTGCACCCCCAAATATAAAAATTTAATTTAATCTTTTAAAAATTATAAAGATATAGACTATTAAAATGGTGAAATTGTATTTTTACTATCACAAAAATATACAATTTAATTTTTCCCCCCAATTTTTTTTTTGCCTCCGCGACTAAACACATTTATAATATTATTCAAGCTTGTAATAAAGATGTTATTATGAGTTAACCGAAAATTAACTCAGTTATAGAAAGCACAAAAATATCTTTTCGTATTTAAAATAAATCATATTACTTGAGAGTACTTTAATTTTTTTATTTAAAAAATAATAAAAAAATCAGCATATTTTGTGAGATTTAAATTCGTGCTATTTATATGAATAATTAATTTTTTTATATGGCCTTTAGCCCTTTACCCTTAAAAAAAATATTAATCTTACCTCTAAATTGAAACTTTATTTTAATATGATATACATATGCATACTTTCTTACCTCCAATTGAATATTGTGAAAAATTGAACGTCGATAATAACAATAAATTGTAAAGAAAGAGAGAAAATAGAACACACAGAATTTTATGTGGAAACCCTTTCGGGAAAAAATCACAGGTAGATGAGAAGAAAATTCACTGTCGAATTCAAATGATATAAGAGGAGAGACGATTACGTCTATTTATAGGTTTAAAAACCTTGTTCTAATCAAAGTCTAATAGAAGTAATACAGTAAGGTTAAAACACCTTATTCTAATCAAATATCAAATAAAAGAAGTAAACCTCGGCCTTCGCCCTCGCAGATCCCCCTATCTTGCCACTTGTATTTAATTTTAATAGGAATTTTGGTCACACAGCTCTAACAAATATGTATACTATTATTTAAGTTATGATTGAATTGGTGTCACTAGTCAACCAAAATCTAACTCGATTGAGAAATAATGAAATGTTATACATTTTAATATTATAATACACAATTTATTACACCCATCAATTGTATATCCTAATAATATTGTTGATTCATTTTGTCTCACAAATTAACTCGACATCAACTAAAAATTGATGTCAACATTATTATAAACAATTGTAGTGCATTTAATATAATTAATCTAATCTGTTTATGTGTTCAAATTTGGTTTGCTCAAAATTTAATCTAATTTTTTGATTTTAATATTATATACATTGCAGATGTAATTAATATATATTTTTCATATTAATTAGACTGGCATCCATAATACCAATTTATTTATATGTTTGGAAAAGCTAATTTACATGATAACAGCCACACAACGAGGTTAATTTTTATAGATAATAGCACTCAGGACATAATACCTCTTATATATAAACACAAACAGATATATATATATATATAGGAAACAACAAGAACGAGTACTGATCCACAGGAATATTCATGCAACTGGATAGGAAGGTTTCTTGGCAATGCCACAAAGACCTTTTTTGGAATGAACATCTCTCTTGATCCTCATGTAACCACTTTCACCCCAGGATTTGCCCCATGAGTTCTTCACTAACCAGTACTTAATCCCATCTTCACTTGTTCCATACCCTACGACAGTAACAGCATGGTTTAACCTGGTTCGGCATGGTCCTCCATAAACACCTCCTGAATAAAACTGAAATCCATATCCACTGCAATCAAGGGCCACTGCAACAGGTTGCCGGCTTGCGGCCTTTAAGAGAGCTTCTTCATTGTCGCGAGGTACATCTTCGTATCCAGTGATCTGCGCAGCTCTGAAAGTTTCTTTTCGACGGCTGCATTTCCCGTCCTTTCCGGTGTATGGGTATTTTGATTCCTTGGCGAGACCCTGGTTTCTACCAATGTATTCGAATCCGTCGTCCATCCAACCAGCATCGCAGCCTCGGGTACTTTCGGTCCTGGCGCAATCCACCAGTTGTTGCTCGGAGAGCGAGACCAACTTTCCAGTTTTAATCTTTATGACGCCTTCTACAGCTGCGACAGTTGAGAATGCCCAGCAACTTCCTACATAAACATGCAAAAAACAATTTAAACATAAGTAAACTACTAATTATTAATTTACTAAACTTCTAGGGCTAAGTTTATATCTCTTACCACAAGAACCTTGGTCCTTGATCTCAGTGACAGCCCCTTTCTTCCTCCAGTCGATGCTATCCGGGACATTAATCAGGTTTTCATATCGAAACCTTTTAATTTTATGTGAAACATTTTTAGAAGAGAACATGTATCCAGCAAAGTTCGTTAGGAATTCTTCATTGGTTAAGTCAGCAAATTCATTGGTACTTAACTTATAAGTTTGATTCCCCATTTTATTGAAGTTTTCTATGAATTCCAGATTGTTTTTGAATATCTGAAAACGCATAGGCTCCTCTTCCTGCATCTCATAGGTTCGTCCATGCTCAACCATCCATTGCTTGTATTTCTCAGCAACGAAGGCTTCATCCAATATGCGGGACATGGCAGATGCCAGAGCCCCAGAAACAGTCAACATGAAAATAAGAAACTTAGTTTTGAGTGCGAAAGCCATTGCTCAATGGTCAGGCCTTACAGCTGATGTGAAGAAGCAGAGCATACCAGCTATCTATTTATAGATGATCCATAGCTACCGCAACTTATACTGCAATAACCTTATTGGCCACAAAAAATAGCAGTAGGAATTAGCTTTGCAAGAAAGTTTTAATTTAATGGTAAATGGTGATTGATAAGGAAAGGGTTTACTAATGAACTTTTGTTGACTTTCCCCACGTGTGGGTATTAGATAAGTACTTTATTAAATTGAGGCCGACAAAAGCAAATTTGACTGAACTTTTTTAGTTTTGTCATATATGAAAAAAAAAAACACTTTTAGTGAATCTGTTTTTTTTCCATTAACATATTTTATTAAGAGTTTAATCTTAAAGTCATTTTGGTATCTTAAAGAGTTTAATCTTTGTTGTCAATTTTTTTTCCTAATTTATAATATATATAGAAGGAGTGGAGGAGCTGTAAACATGATTTTAACTTGATATACTACAAAATTTTCAAGCTTCTTCCACTTTTGGCAGGAAAAAAAAATCAAGGTTTTGCATTCAAAATAGAAAAAAAACGCATGTAAATAAGTTGATTACACGAGCAAATTAAGAATAATCATTTATCACAACCAATAGATTATATTGGGATAAATCCGATCAAGCAAAGGACAAATAAAATAATGAAGAAACATAAAAGATCGAACATACAAATTTTACGTGGAAAAACTCCTTCGAAGAAGATAAAAAATCATGGGCAAAGATAATTTCACTAAATCAGTAAAAACGAAGAGTACAAGGATGGAAATAAAAACTAAACCCTGAAAACCTGAAAATAAGAACCCTAAAAACTTAAACACAAAATTCCCTAAAAACTTGTAAAAACTAATACCTAAATGTGTTATGGGTTAATCTTTTAAGGTTGTAGAAGGTCTATTTATAGGTTAAATTCGTAAGTCAAATAATATTAAAATAATCTATACTAATTAGAGTTTAAGTGGGAAACTAAAACAATATTTAATTGAAAGAAGTAATGCCAAGAAAATTGAGGTAGTCATCGCCACGCCGTGACCTGACTTTATTTTTGTCGTGACGAAATATGGTTATGTCGTCGGGATGAAGCTTGTTTTTTCGTCATGACGCCGACTACTTGTCAGGACAAAGAGCTACTCCTTGTTGCAACGTCACACACTGGTTATGTTGAAATGTAAGACATACTGATATTAACTAAGTTCAAGTTGTGCTTGAACTTTGAAACCAGAAGACTTCTAGTCTTCAACTTATGCATTGCGAAATCAAACCTGAGTCGGGTCTACTTTCTATGAATGCGGTGCTTTGTCTTTCCAAAACCTACACTCAAAAGAGAACTTCTTTTATTCAAAACAATCATATCTTTTTCCTTCCTATGACCAAGTTGCCTCTGTTTCAAACGAGTCGACTCTAACTCCTTAACAGATGAGGGATATGCTTTTTAACCAATCACTGTTGATCCTTACAGAACATAAAGACTTCCAGTCTTTCTACCTTTCATCAAAACATGAGCCCCATGATATACCTTAATGCCACTTGACGTGATGTTAATTTTATAGCCCTTTGAGTCCAAATTTCCCAAGGAGATGAGATTTCTCTTTAAATTAGGCAAATACCTGATATTTGATAGTGGCCTAATTGTCTTGTCGTGCATCCTAATCTGAACAGTACCAACACCAATTACCTTATAGGATAAGCCATTCCCCATATGCACAACTCCACCTTCAACTGAATTGTATGTGGAGAACCAGTCCCTGTTGGGACACATGTGGAAAGAACACCTCGAATCCAAGATCCTCTCGGACGTAAGCTTGAAGCTTTTGCTTGTCGACAGTAACAAGAAATCGTCACCCTTTTTGTTGACCAAATTAGCATAAAGTAATTCTTTCTCATTGTTCTTAGCAAGCCTCTTATTTCGTAGCTTGTAACAATCTACCTTGACATGACCTAACTTCTTACAATAGTGACATCTTTTATCTCGATTCCTAGATCTATCGAAGTTGATGCTTGCCTATCAGACTTGCTATCCTAACCAAACTCATTGTCGAGTTTGCCTTTACTCAACAAGGATCCTTCACATCCTCGAATGAGAATTTATCTCCACCATAAATTAAGGTCTTCCTAAAAAACTTGTATGAAGGGGTAAAGAACACAATAATAACATAGTCTTATCTTCATCATCAAGCTGAACCTTAACATTCTTTAAATCATTCAAAAGAATAATAAATTGACTAATGTGATCTCTGAAGTGCTCACATTCGTTCATGCAGGAAATGTATAGTCGTTGTTTCGACACCAATCGGTTAGATAGAGACTTTGTCGCGTAAAGAGTTTCTAACCTTTTCCACAAGTTGGATGTTGTTTTCTCCATCAACACCTCCTGTAATACACTATTCGAGAGGCACAACTGAATTTCAGATAAGGCCTTATCATCAAGCTCTTCCCATTCTAACTGATCTATATTCGTGGGCTTCTTTCCTGTAATGACCTTTTTTAAACTGTTTTGAACCAGTATTACCATCATCAAAACTTGCCACAAACTAAAATTTGTAATTACATCAAACTTCTCAATATCGAACCTTATTGCTGCCATATCTGAATGGGTTGAATGAAAAAATCGAACCAAGCTCTAATAACAACTTGTTGGGGATAAACCCTATTCAGTATCGAACAAGTAGAATAACAAAGAAAATGAAAAGATCAAACACACAAATTTTATGTGAAAAACCCCCTGAAGAGGATAAAAAACCACGAGAAAAGATAATTTCACTAAATCGGAAAAAATGAAGAGTACAAATATGGAGATAAAAACTAAACCCTGAAAACCTGAAAATAAGAACTCTCAAAACTTAAACACAAAATTTCCTAAAAGCTTGTAAAAGATAATACCTAAATGTGTTATGGGTTAATCTTTCTAGGGTTGTAGAAATCCTATTTACAGACTAAATTAGTAGGTTAAATAATATTAAAATAATCTACACTAATTAGTTTTTAATTGGGAAACTAAAATAGTGTTTAACTAAAAGATGTAAAGCCGAGAAAATTGAGGAACACGTCGCCAAGTTATGATATGGCTTTCTTCTTGTCATGACGTGGCTTTCTTCTTGTTGTGACAAAGTATGGTCACGTTGTCGGGACAAAGCTAGTTTTCTCGTCGTGAAGTCGGTTGCTCCTCGGGACGAAGAGCACCTCCTCGTTGTGATGTCACACACTCTTTATGCTGAAGTGCGAGGCATACTCAACAGATCATTAGTCTTCATTTAAAAATCATCAAATCCTTGTTTTAGTTCAATTTCATTTATTTTGGGTTTAGAGTTTGTAGATATTTATTTTCATTTTTTCTTTAGATAAATAATATTGTATTTTAGGAAATTATGCTAACAAACGTGGAACAATTAGCATCATCGTTTCACTTAATACCTTTTTCGGAGCAACAACTCTTGTTTTGAATAGTTTTTATTAAGAATAATAGTGGTTCAGAAGTAGCTATGTTCAGAAAAGGGCTTTAGTTAGAACAAGTATAATTTAGTATAGTTATTATTTAGAATAACTCTTGTTGAGAACAACTAAATTTTGGAATAGCTCTTTTTTAGAATAATGATTAATCGACTGTTTAATGACACATCAATAATGTGCAAGCGTACACTGTCGGTACAAGTATAGTAGGCAGATGTGAGTCTGTCGGATATCGATCCCACATGGATGGTAGTCTTTTGTCTATTAAAGTCGGTGCAATAACTAGATATAAACAAGATAAATTGTGAGGATATTTGTCGATGCAATAACTTGAAAACAATAAAATAAAAGATGATACTGATAAACTGGGATCCTCAACATGAATCTTTAGCAGAATACTAAGTTCTCACAAGGTATAAAGTATAGGTGATTGTCGATGCAATAAAATTTAATGCAAATCTTACCCAACATTACTTCTCTATTTAATCTAAGACTTAAACATGCATATTAACCTTACCTTCTGATGATGGCAATACGGAACTATTAAGAACAAGTGGACTAAATTCCTCTAATCCTCACTCAACTTTTGTTGAAATGTTGTTGGCTTAAACTGTCACTGCACTTTCTAGTGTCAGTGACTACAATAATGCTTTCGTGTTAAAAAAATTCAAACCCTAAGATTAAACAATAAAAGTAAGATTAAAGAAGATAACATTTCACCAATAATTCATTAGTACATCTATACAATCAGAAATCAGTGAGTAATCACCAGCATTTAGAAAGAAATAAGAAAAAATCGAATGGAGAATACTATCCCTAGACAACTCGATTGAATCTCTCTATTTCCTCTTGTCGGCGCACTTAGGTCTCCTCATTAGGAGCTATTTTGCAACTGGTTTTCACATTGGCTGACCCGTGAGAGACTTAAGCTGCCATGGTCATAAGCTTATCTTTTTCTTCTCATGTCCACCTTTTATGTTCTCCTCCAACAGTACATATGTCATTTCCTCAAAATTATTCTTTCCTTGTTCATACAGGTTGGTTATACCAGACTGGATAACTCATTCAGTTTTGGTTCTTATCCGGATAGCTGTCAGGTGTGGCGACAATTCTGGACGCAGTCTGGAATTAATTCATGCAGTGACATTGCGGATAACTGTTAGGCGTGGCGACAATTTTGGATGCAATCTGGGATTAACTCATGCAGCGACATTAATGCAATAAGATAGCAAAATTAAGAATAAAATAGGATATGATTCACTAAGTTATAAAATGCAATTTACTAAATTGAAAATGCTAAAATGTATGCTAAGGATAACTAAATAGGAACAATTTAACCAATAAGTAAAGGGGAAAACGTATGTTCTTTCTAGTGCTATAAATGATGTTTGAAGAATAACTATGTTTCAAACAATTATTGTTTGGAGCCACTTGTATTTAGAGTAATTATGTTTTCTTGGAAGATTCATTATTTAGAACAAGCTTTACCAAGAAAGATATCAATATAGAACAACTCTTATTCAGAACAATCTCTACATTGAGAATAACTATTATTTAAGAATAATTTTCATCCAAGAACAACCATCGTCTTGTGCTTCTAGAGATGTTTTGCGAAAGGTACCACTTCAACAAAGTACAAGAGTGGAAGCAACCCTGGAATATGACAAGGTTCTTGGGTTATCTTCACTTTTGGGATGTTTCGAAGACCTTGGCTTAGTTGATCAAATTTGGAGATAGTTAAAAGGTTTTCCATTTAACCTTTTCCTATAATACTGATTGTTTTTCCCTCATTCCAAAAACAAAATCAATTCTTCTTCACTATTCACAATCATAATTCTTCTTCATTGTTCACAATCACCAACAAAACCTTTCACTATCCCTTCTTAATCATTAATACAATGGTAACTGAAAAAATATTTGTCATTAGTCTCATTAATTACCAACTTTGTAACTCCTATTCTTGAAACACTATAAATAGGAGCCTTTCACAACTAATGACAGTACTTTTGGCACATTAGTATTTTGAATCTCAAAGTTCTCTCTAAAAATCTCTCAACGTATTTTTTGTTCTTAGCCTTATCATCAACCACATTTCCTTTTCTCCACCTTACCAACCAACCTCAGTTGCAACTTTATCACTCATATTTTGGCTACAATTTATAACTTATAGCCTCAACTTTATCACTTATTATAGTTGGGATTTATACATTGACTACAACTATAATGCTTTATAAAAGGATTGAATAGATCTCTTGAACTTTGGGTTGAGAAATATTATCTCAATGTGAAGTTGAGAATAGTTCTTCTTGGTGACGAATATTCTTAAAAAATTTATTTATTGTACTAGTGAAAGGAGTGAATACTTCTTGTAGGAATAAATAAATACATTCATATTATTAGAGAAACATTGAAAGTTCAATACAATGAAAACTCATTAGAAATATGGAACAAACAAATAAAGCACTTCTAATCAATTATACAGATCAATGGAGACGAGCTACTACTACTAAAATGAGAAATAGCATCTAATTGCTTCTTCAAGTTTACTTTGCACTCATTCATTAACTGTCACACCCAGATTTGTTAAGTTTTAGATTGTAAGGGGGATTTGCAGATTAAATTGAAAAGCTTTCTATTCTGAAGTGTTCATTTTGTAATTATGAACAAGTGACGGGCTGGTTGAAGAAAAGTTGGATTCCAACCATAGTCCGAATGTTTTGAACTAGGCAGTTTCTTAGTGGGAGACATGATTATTAAGGTATTTTCTGGTGGCTATGAATCGGTTGTGGCGAAAGTAGATCAGGAGGAATATATATTGAAGAGGCATTTCCCTTCGGGAGGATTTTTTTATTTTTTGTTTTTCTTCTTCTTTTCATTAGTTTGCCATGGAAGAAAGAATAATTAAAAAGTGTTCGTGCATGAATGAAAGAGACTGAGGTTTATGTAATGCATGAATGAAAGAGACTGAGGTTTATGTAACACTCCAAACCCAACCCAACCCAACACTTTGATTCGAGTATGATGTGTCACAACTTAAAATCAGACTAACTTTAAGAAAAACATTCAGTGAAAACTTTATAAAATTTTACAAGATTATAAAGACGAAGCACATAATGACTATTATTTTGCGAAGGTTTAAATGTACATCATTGGTAGTTTAAAATAATTTTCAAACCACCAGTGTATAAGTTCAAATAAGTAAACTTCATTAAACAAAAAATATAATAGTTCAAATTCAAACATTGAGTTTTAATAAAACTCTCACAAAACAATGTCTTGTCAGATTAGTGATAACTCTTGAAAAGAATTATATTTCATGCCTTTAGACTTAGCTAATTGCTTGTACTTAGGTACATTTAGTTTCCTTTTAAGACATTTCATTCGTATTTTCATCATTTCATTAGCAGCTTGGGTTGCATTTAAATATTTGGTGTTTTTAATTGCTCATGGAAGGGGTATGTTTAGTGGTGTTGGCAGGTGCAAGATAAGGAATAAGAAATAAATGAGTGAAGTTTTGTCAGGGCAAAATGATGGTCAGATTGCTAGCTCATAGGCCCTGCCAATGCTGGGAAGGTGTCCAGTTAGCATTCAACGCATAACAATTTCAACCAAACTCTACTTGTACTAGATAAATCTACCTAGAGAAGAGAAGTAGATATACCTTGGGGCTATTGGAATTATTCTAAAAAAAGCAATTTAAAAAGAAGAAAAGGAGGAAATTCGAGGGCCCGGAACTGCAGTTAGAGATCTTTAGAAAATTAGAAGGTAGAGGCTGAATAGAGACAGGCAGAGGAAAGACACAGGCAACCTCTCTCAGCCACCTCAAGACACTGCGCAACTAGAGTGTGGATTGGACAAGCGAACGTTATCTTCCCGATGTTCTTCCATTATTTCTAATATGTTCCTTCATAAATTACAGTGATGAAAACGATGTTTGAGTTGAATGTTATTTGCCAACCTATGAGCAAAATCTCATAGGGTTGGGATTACTTTGATGAAAGTTTAATGTCTTTAATGGTTGTAGTATAAATCTGAATTATTTTTACTATTTCGTTGAATTTTTTTATTCCTTAAAATGTATGTGAGCAATCCCTAGACACAATTGACTGTGTAGCATACCCTTAAATTAATCTAAAGTCTGAAAAGGTTAGGTTAGTTAGACCGTGGTTGAATGATATGAGGAAGTACTTGATAGATACTTGTAGGAGACTCTAGACATAGAACAATGTTCATACAGAAGGAAATAGTGCAGGGTACATATTAAAGGCCTATAGACACAAGCAAGGTAACTTGAGGTTTCTGACTTCAAAAGAAACAGGCCACTTTAGAACTCTTCTAAACAGTAGGTTAAGTATGATATTGCTTAGGCATTACTGATAGGAAAAGTAGATTCTTAGTAATCCTGACCTTCCCACTCAACATCGCATAATCCTTATCTTTTGTCGTAGTATCTTTGCCTTTGCATCCTTAGTTATTTATTTTTTAGTTACATATTATTCATATAATCATTTTGATAACTGTCTTTACATCTCTACTCTCGTTTTGCCATAGCATTTCTAAGTATTTATTAATTCCACATAATGCATACATTATTATTAATTTTAATTGCCACCGCATACTTACCATGGCATTACCATAGCACTAATGGTATTTTATTATAATAACTTGACCACTTTAGTGCGTCAGTCCGATCCTCGTGGGGACGATACTCACTTATCACTTTATTACTTGATTCGACGTGTATACTTGCACAATTCACATATCATATTCACACACGACAAGTTTTTGGCACCGTTGCCAGGGATTGACAATTTGGCATAATTTTGTTTGGTTATTTTACTTAATTCCATTAATTTTATTTAACTTAGTTATATTTAATTTCTACAGGTTGGCCATCAATGTATGAGAAGAGGCGTTCCTGATAGCAAAGAGTATCCTTTTGACCTAGAGATTTATAGAACTTTGCGAATAAGGTGGAAAGATTTATGAAAAATGGCTATGAACGGGAATGATCCTGGTCTCAATGATAATCCAAATGATCAAGATGCTAATTCTCCTATTTGAAGGGTGATACCATATATGAATGATAATTTGAATGGCGAGGGCACTGATTTGCATGTCCTTAGGTCATAGATGACCGAGATAGACCAATTTGAGAACATATTGTCCTAATTTGGATGATTTGAATGCAGGGATAGTCAGGCTGCAAATACAAGCACAGCAGTTTGAACTAAAACCAATAATGTTTTAGATGTTACAAACAGTAGGTTAGTTTGGACGACTGCTTACTGAAGATCCAAGATTGTATTTGCGACTTTTCATAGAAGTTTGTGACTCATTTAGGCAATAGGGTTTTCCTGAATATACCCTAAGACTTAAATTGTTTCCATATTCCTTGAGAGACTAAGCAAGAGCATGGTTGAACGCTTTACCGTCAAGGACAGTGACATCATGGAATGACCTTTGCTAGAGGTTTTTGCTACGGTATGATCTGTCAAACATGAATGCCAAGCTTAGAAATGACATCACATTTTTCGAGAATTGGAGGATGAAATGTTATATGAAGATTCAGAACAATTTAAAGATTTAATAATCCACTTGACTCAAATGAAATATTCTATAATGGGTTGAACGCACATACGAGAATAGTAGTGGATGCATATGATAATGGTACATTGTTAGATAAATATACAATGAAGCATATGGGATTTTGTAATAGATTGCCAACAATGACTATCAGTACCCTACCACAAGAGCTGGGACGTACAAGAGAGCTGCTGGTACCATGGAGCTCGACGCAATTGCTTCGTTGACAGCGTAGGTATCTTCTTTAGCTAATATGATTAAAACAATAAAAAATCCAACTACTGTCCATGAGATGAAATCAATCGATCTGTCATGTGTTTATTGTGGCGAAGATCATGTGTTTGATGAATGGCTATCAAACCCAGCATCAGTATACTACATGGGTAGTTTTAATTGGAATAATAACCCTATCTAACACTTACAATCTGGAGTAAAAACATCATCCGAATTTAGTAGATATAATCAAGGTGTAGGGAGTTCACACAATGTTGCAAGAAAAAATATCCATAATGTACACCTGGTTATAATCAGCTATGCCGAGCAAAATGCTCAACAAGGTCAGGTCTCATCTTTTAATTCTATTGAATCTTTGTTAAAGGAGTATATGACCAAAAATAATATTGTAATTCAGAGTCAAGCTGCATCTCTCTGAGCTCTGAAAATCAAGTGGGGCAAATAGCAAACGCTCTAAATTCAAGGCCACAAGGATTATTGCCAAGTGATATGAAATTTTGAGAACCTAAGGGAAGAGAAATGCAAGGCCATCACTCTTAGAAGTGGGACTCAGTTGGATGAGGTTGTTCAAAATGCCACGAAAGAAGAAGAGAAATGTAGCCGCAATCAGGAAAAGATATCAGAACCTAGTGAATGACAGCCAACACTTGAAAGGGTACATAGAGAATGTTGTGACAAAATCAGATCATGTGCCAACAAAAATGCCACAGCAAAACAATATCAACAATGGAAGACGACACCTTACCTTTTCCTTAGAGATCCAGAATCTAAATAGAATATCAGTTAAAAGGTTAAGATTGAAGCAACTCCATATTAATAACTTATGGAACTTGGAGCAAATTCCAATATGTAAAATTTATGAAGAAACTATCAAAGAAGCGCAGATTTGGAGAGTTGAGGCATTGCTCTCACCAAGGTACACAGTAAGTGATAAGAAATACTCAAAGAAAGGACAAGGAGTTACTACGTGTTCAATTGAAATCATTATGTTGGTAAGACGTTATCTGACTTAGAAGCAAGTATAAATCTAATGTCTATATTTATTTTCAAGAAGTTAGGAATTTGGAAAGCAATACCTATTACAGTGACTTTGCAATTAGCTGATCAATCCTATGCCCATCCGGAAGGTAAAATTGAGGATGTACTAGTAAGAATGGATAAATTTATCTTTCTGCTGGTTTCCTATTTTAGAATTTAAAGCTGATCAAAATATGCCAATTATCCTTGGAAGACCCTCTTGCTACAGGTAGAACTCTAATTGACGTACAATAGGTGAACTGACCATCAGGGTAAATGATCAATAGGTTACTTTTAATGTTTTGATGTTTGAAATGTGTAGATGAAAATGAAGAATGCCATGCCATTGGGTTTGATAGAAACAACAGTGGAGGAAGAATTCATAGAATTTGCCACAACAAAACTGATAACAACAAAGACTCATTAGAAAGGATTGATAAAGATGTTTCGAAGAACTTGGTGAATTCATAGAAGCCAAACAGACATTAGAGAGACCAGGGAAAAATTTTGACTTTTGGATTTGTCGAGTCATTCATTCAAATCTCCTAAACCTTCCATAGAGGAACGCCCTAACATTGGAGTTGAAACCTTTGCTGCAACATTTAAAATATGAATACTTGGGAGATAACAGCCCATTGCCGATTTGATTTTTGCGGAATTGACATTCGAACAAGAGTCAAGTTGTTTGAAGTCCTACGATGATTTAAGAAGGCGTTAGGATGGACCCCTGCTAATATAAAGGGAATCAGTCCTTCGTTTTGCATGCATAAAATCTTGTAGAGGATTGCCACAACAAGTCTATTAAGCAGTAGAGAAGATTGAATCTGACAATGAAAGAATTGTCAAAAAAGAATTATCAAGTGGCTTGACGTGACATTATTTACCCATTTCAAACAGCTCATTGGTTAGCCTTGTACAATGTGTACCCAAGAAAGGAGGTGTCACAGTGGTTAGTATGACAATAACGAGCTCATACCAACTTGCACAAGCACATATTGGAGAGTGTGGATAGATTATCGGAATCTTAACAAGTCAACTAGAAGGACCATTCCTTGCATTATTGATCAGATGTTGGGTAGGTTAGTAGGGAAAACGTTCTATATTTGGACGTTACTCAGGGTATAATCAGATTGCCTTAGTTCCTAATGACCAAGCGAAGACAACTTTCACGTTTCTATATGGTCTTTACATTTAGACAGATGTCGTTCGAATTGTGTAATGCCCCATCAACTTTCAACGTTGTATGATGGCCATATCACAATATGGTGGAGAATCCTTGAATTTTTATGGATGATTCTTTGTATTTGTAACAATTTTGAATATTGTTAAAAATTGGAATTAGTCTATGCAAGAAAAAAAATCTGATTGATTTGGGAAAAATGCCACTTCATAGTTTGAAGGACTATTTTAGGAAAGGATATCGTAGTAAGGAATTGAAATAGATAGAGCAAAAATGAGTAATAGAAAAATGCCACCCACCAGTTCAAGGTGTTAGAATTTTCTAGGTCATGCAGGTTATAGAAGATCATTATGATTTCTCGAAGTCTGACATCTAACCCTTGATTGCACACTGCTGTCTTTGAGGCAAAATAAGACGCCTTGTTTGATTCTGGTGCATTATTGAACCTGCGGTAGTACATTGGGACAGTGTAAAAGA
>NW_024403012.1:0-29817 GCF_007990345.1 Gossypium hirsutum | reverse complement strand
TCCCGGGCTAAGCTAGATTAAGCTACAACGATCCCGAAAACATAAAAATCATTAAAAATGGGATGAGCAAAACTCACATGTAAGCTAAACAAGAAGAGCCAAAAGTTCAAGTTTTTGTGGCTTTTTTTTCCGTTTTATTTTTGGTTGAAGAAAGTAAAAATATGATACATTGCTTTTGTTTTCTTTAATTTATAAATTATTTACCAAATTACTATTATAACCTTTAAAATCATTAAAAATTTCACTAATGCAAGCCATGTACATCCACTATCTCTATTAATGGTATAATCACCATATAAGGACTCATACCTTAAGGTTCTATATCTATTTAATACCTTTAGCTACTAGAACTCAACTTTTACACTTTACGCGATTTAGTCCTTTTTATCAAATTAAGCATGTAAAACGGTAAATTTTCGTTACGATACTGCTATCTTGCTATAGAAAATAAAATAAATATTTCAATGTCAAATTTGTGGTCCCAAAATCACTGTTTCGATTTCACTGAAAACGGGCAGTTATAGAGTTTGTATAGATGCATTTTCCAATATATATTTAACGTATATATTTATTTTTGGTAGACAATTTTTCATGGCAAAAAATTATCAATATATATTCACGGAAATATAAACAATGGGAGATAAACAAGTATCAACCAATCGAATAATTAATAGAGGTCGGGAGGTAACAATTGGTTAATCGATAGCTAATAATTGGTTAATCGGTAGCTAATCCTGCTTAAAATCCTAAACTGAAGTTAATTACAAACTTTGAAGTGAGTTAAACTTCTTAATTGGTTTATTGATTTTAATCATTTGTTTATTTTTGTTTTTTATTTAGGTTAGTTATTTAATTTATCTCTTTAATCTATTTTATGGTCTGTCGTAATATAGAAACTAATTATTACTACTTAGACTTATTATTGTAAACAAGGTTTTATGGATTTGTTCCATCCTCCCTTAGGTAGGGTTCTCGAAATACTTCCAAGTGTTTTGTTGTAAATAATTTATATTAAAATTTAACTCGTGCACTTGTGGACACCTTCATTCTAATTATATATATTTTTGGTATGTTATTTACTATAAACGATAACTCGTTTATAGGCAGTCAAGTTGTTGGCATCGTTGCTGGGAAGGTTTCGACAATAAATTATGAAAATATTTTTTACAATTAATAAGATAAGTAAAAACATTAAGACCTATAGATATGATACTTAAATTTTGTTTATTTATTTTTATTTTATTTTTTACAATCAATAAGATAGATTGTTTATGACTCGAAGCTCCAGCACTCCAAACAAATCATACCCAGATAAAAGCAACTATTCAGGCGCAATCGTCAAGCAATGAACACTGATCCACCTGTGGTAATTATTTTATCTCGGGAAACCCCATTATTTGAAGATCCACGAGAGTGACAAGAAAAATCTGGGAAGAAGTCCCAATAGATCAACGGACATTACGCAAGTACGCCCTACCTACACTAGACATAGTTGGAGGAAGCATATCGAGGCTGGCAATCAATGCAAATAATTTTGAAATAAAGACAAAAATGATTCAAATTATCTAAAATAAGCTACAATTTAACAACAACATGGTGGATGTGGCACCCTAAACTCGACTGGATGGTCTGACCTAAATTTTAAATGCCATATTAGCCACAAAGTGACTCTCTAATCAACAATCACCAACACACCAACCAATCGATCTCACCTCACAATTAATTAATCATTATATAAAAAAAAATCCTAAAATCATACTTCTCTAATTAAAATTACCACATATTAAATGAACATCCTTCCACCGTACAATACTTCCACAGACATACTTTGCATCCATCGATCGAGTTCGCTCGACTATTCACAGAGTCAACCCATACATAAGGCAACAGACAAAGTGAAATACATACAACGTAAAACAATTTAAATCCTGTGAGCCCCTAAAGTCTAACATTTTTAGGCTATCAGGTTGGCAAGATTCTCAACTTGCGAACTCTAATTTCTCTCTTGCCACTTAGTAGATGGCATTTGGTGAACCCTACAGAAGTCCACTTTATGAAGACCCACTTGGAAGAAAAACATGTAAACCCTTTATAACAAACAATCTATTGAACATATAATTGGCAGACTGTCTCGCGTATAGTTATTCCCAAACCCTTTTTTTCTCATGTGAACCCTATATTGGCAAAATCTATTTGATACGATTTCTTGAGTTGGATGTTTGGAAATAGCTCAATGTGAAGAATTGTCTTGAAATGGTTCAAATGGTGGAACCTTGACCTGAAGCACTTGAATTCTTTAAGAACCATAGCTATATTAAAACTATGACCCACTTTAAACTTGATAGAGTACTTGAACCTTGCTGTATTGAAGTCGTCACACCCTGGGATGGAAAATAGAGTGATAAGACAATTTTGAATGCCACAAACTTAGAAAGTTTGATAAGTTTGAAAATAGTTCAATGAAGAACCTTAGAGAAAATTTTCTTACAAAAAGTCTGATTTTTAAATTTAAGCAAAAGTCCATTATAATGTTTAAATTCTAGTTTATATAGACCTAGAGGTGATCGTTCACATTCGGCAACATTATTGGCCATTAACACATTCATATAATGCAATTAAACTTATGATGAATAATTGAAAATGCATGTCTCTTCACTTGATCATGTGTAGTTGAAATGTTATGTCTCTTCACTATTCCATGTATAGCTTAAAAGTCATCTTCTTTATGAATGCTTAATGTTTCTTTATTGTGTTGGTTATGGCCCTTTCATTTCCCCCTAAACCGAATGCCTTAATGCTTGTGTTTTCCTCCCTTTAATTGGCATCATGAAGAAGCTTTAAGTGCACCAAAAATTAAATAGTCACCTAAACAAGAATAAATGAATATGTAAACATTTGCAATCTGTTCAAATTCTTATTCAAGTTTAAACGTCTTATTTATAATGGAAATAAACACACTATAACTTATGCATTAAAAAGTAATAGCCAAAATAAATGACACACTTCACACACTTATAAAATTAACTAATGCTTAAACATAATTAACAAGTAAGATGGTTAAATGCATGGTTTAATTAAGATGCAAACTAAATGAACAAATGAGTTACATAATGCATTACATAATTTAAAACACAAAACTTTATTAACATATGAGTTATGTAATGCATGACATAATTAAATGCAAAACACATAATGCAAGTCATAATTTAAAGATGCAGATTAATAATGCAATTAATTGAAAGATGCAACATAAACTAAACTAAAATTAATTAAAGTCTTTGAAAATTGTTCTATAATTAATCAAACCCATTGAAGGTTTCTTCCAACTCTTGGATCGAAATTTGGCTTGGTCTTGACCCAATTAGAACTTTATTAATTTGAATTTGATCCTAAGATCCCTCATAGGCCTCATAGCCTTGGTGCGTGGAATCACATCTCTATCCTTTTCATATTTCATTTTACTTCACAACTTATTTGTTTCTGCATGAAAACCCTTTATCATTTTATGATGCTCTTACTCTTGCGACCCTAACATGTTTTTTTCCTACAAATTCATTCATCAATTAGATAGTTTGCAGGCACCAATAATTTCACACAACAAGTCAAAATTTATCTTTCATGCATACCAAGCATTAGGTTATTTTAAACATACTTAAACAATTTGGAACTTACCTTAATGTCTGACGAGCTCTTCCAACTGCATTTACGTTAGTCAAACAATCAAATGTACAAGCTATCACACTTTCACAATTTAAGTATTCAAACATTCATCCAACAATTTATAAAATTTCCAAAAAATAAAAAAAATTAAACAAACTGTAATATCCATTTACAACCCATCAAATTTATTTAAAATCTAATTCTAAATCTAATCTAATCCTTTGAAATAGTCCTACATTTCCTTTCTTATTGGGGTTTGGAAATACAGACACATACTCAAAAAATTGCCTTGCGATGGGTCACTTGGATGGTTCACTTTGCCAATTTTCCCGCAAGCTATTTTTCTACAAAGTACATGTAAGGAGTGTGAGCTTAGTGAGTGCACAAAACATGCTACAAGTGAACACAATTAAGTTAAAAGTGAGCATGCTATATAGTTCGCACAAAAAATTTAGGTCGCATGAATTTTGGCCACACATTAACAAAGACATAATAGCCGCAATAAATTACATGTCAAATACTCGCATGTAAAATCAATTCAAACATAAATAATCTAACTCATAGTATTGATATATTGACAATTTATGACTGTGAAACATAATCAAAAAATATTTATTGATAAAAGGATATTCAATCACACCTAATGACTCATAGAGTCGCGTATCCAATAAGTGTAGCACAAGTGCTAACACTCTCCAAACAACCCATACTATCTATGGTGAAGAGATTTATCTCTACATTCCTTATCTCTCCAACACTATTTTCGGGCCACAATGCCCCTATTCATCAATACAAAGTGAGTACCCCACAATCCTATGGGCATGCCAACGATACATCCAATAATTTAAAAGGTTTACAATGCCAACATATCACATTTAAACACATTCGGCAGTACACAATATATAGGGCTCGCACATGGTATAGCTCACAATATCACAATTTGCAGTATTAATAGCTTGCAATATAGAATATTCCAATACATATAATCACATTCATTTAGTTAGCAATAAAGCATGGTTTGCATATGATATATCTCACATGCAACATAGCTCGTCAGTTATTCAACAATTCACATAATCAAAGAATAGCTCGCATACAATCTTAATTCGCAACAACATAGCTTGCATATCATGGCTCACATATAGCATAAATTTCACAATGTGCAGCTCGAATAAAATAAGGCATGGTTCGCAATACACTCAAAGAAATTGCAAAAATGTATAATCATAAATCATGTAGAGTACTTACTGCTGGAACTTAAGTTAAATGGTTACACCACCTAAGTTTGCCATTAATACTTGATGGTAACTATAGTATATAATGCACTCACCTGATGACTTTTCTGCTTTGTCGAGCCTAGTAATTTCTGCTTGCCTTTGTCTTTGCTCAAGGAAGATCCTACGTGATCTGATGCTTCGCATCAACAACAACATAAATAATATATTACTATCGATCAAATAACGCTTCTTAACATAGCATCTAACATTTGACTTTCTGGTGAGCTGCCTCGCACACCTTTGAAACTAATTTCTTCACTCTGACTCAATTTAACCTTATTCCATTCCTAACATCGTACTAATGTTAATTATAAATCTATACTACAATTCATTCAATACACTGACCTATTTTATAGAAAAATCAGTTTGTTTTTCAATTGCATAGAAGAGAAATCATTCTACCATTCAAATTAATTAAAGATTTGTTATATTAAATTAAGATGTAATAGCTCATTTTAGTGTGTCAACAGTGTTTGGGGCCACCAAATTCGAAATAAGTTCGTAAATATTAATTACTTAATATTTACGAGTAAAAAAAGGGTTTTGATTTGATAATTTATTATTTAAGTGATTTATTAAGTTAAATGTTTAGAAAAATGAGGTATCTAGACCTCGTCTATAAACTGAGTCGTAAATATTTTTATAAATATTTAAAGAGTTTCATTAAGGGGTATAAAGTTTCTTAAAAAATTTTAAACGTATCGATAGTTAATTAATTAGCCTAAAGTTTCCCCAGACCTGTATCAGTCAAAAATCCATTTATTTTTACTAGGGTTACTCACCTTTTAACCAAATAAAAATCACCAATATGCCTTGACAAAGGGTGATTAGCCCCAGAACTGTAACGAAAACTCTTACCCCCTAATTCGAACAACTGCATGACAACAACCGTTAACGATAACCAAAATATATGTGTGATTAACATTGACTTATTGAAAACACAACCCAACGATAAGAGGGGATAGGCATTGGCCATACCCAACTAAACCAGCACACATCAATTGAAACCCTAAACGTTAAAGCATTACCTTGATCGAAATAGAAGAAAGATCCGATGACTCACACTCACAGAACCCCCTTCACTTCCAGAGAATCAAAAACCCGTAAAGTACACCACACGATTGCTGAAGAACTACAACCAAATCGCAACCAATAGGGAAAGGGGTATTCAGCCTGTAGTGTCAAGTGAACAGAATTAGCCTTCAATAAACACGAGGGTTGTAAGAGGGGAAGTTAGTACGTTTAGTTAGAGAAGGAGAAAGAAAGATGCCATGAAGAAAGAAGAAATATGTTCAGTCAGAGGGTTGATACGAAAGAGAAGAAAAAGAGCACAAAAGATTAATGACCAAAACGTCAAAAGAGCAATCCAATGCTTGAACGAACCACCAAAACTAAAGAACAACAATTGACATTTAGGAGAAATGAGCCAAAAACCAACAATGAACAACCTTTTTCTTATGCTCAAAAGTCGAAAATGCCAAAATGGGAGTCCCCCACTGGCACACCTCTATCCCCCTTCACACCCTAATTTTTCTCCCTTAATGCTCCTAAGATCATCCAACTATCTCTCACCTAGCATATCCCCAACCAGCCGAAATTCTCTCCACACACACTTTGAATTCAACATCAACAACCCCCTACACAAGTATACAATTTAGTCAAACAACAAACCTCCCCAGCGTGAACAGCAAAATAAATTTCCCCTTACATTACTAAGCCTTGAACCCCAGACCTCCTGAAACATTCCACACATCTTCAACCACTAGATCAATAGGCTTTTTATGACATACCTTAGTCATATTTATTTAAGAATCTTACAGACCAGAGCAAGGCTCAACCAAGAAAAACAATTTTTTTGTTCAAGCCACAGCTTGAACCTAGGACTTCACCAACCCTTCTCAGGACACTTAACCACCGAAGCAAGTATGCATTTATATGCAACAATACAAAAATATAGATATCCAATTTTGGGCTTTACAGTACTCATACAAGTTCATATATTTCATTTATTTCACATTTTAGTCCCAATTTACAAATGTCACAACTTAGCCCATTTTACTCAAATTCATTAAAATTCAAAGACTAACATGTTAACCCAAACATATCTTTCATTTACCAATAATACTCATAAAACTCTTAGTTTCATCAATGGCTCAACTCAAAATCATCAACAATAAAAATTGAGACATGGGCTTTATAGAATATCATGTAACGATCACAAAAATGTAGAATTAAAATAAACGATCAATGAACATACCTTATCACAACCAAAAGGAGTCGAACCCTAGTTAGACTTTATTTTCTTTTTTCCTTTGATTTTCGGCTAACATGAAAGATAATGGCCTCATTTTTCATATTTTATTTAGTTTAATACATTAATACTTAGTTACATATTCACCCTTAACTAATAACCATTTAACCATTAAACATTAGGCCATTTATTCCATTACCATGTAATGACATATAACCACATAAGGACTTTCATTTTCAAAGAATAACAAAAAGCATACTTAACATATGGCAAGCAACTTTTACATTTTACGCGATTAGATCCTTTTCAAAATTAAGCACACAATTGATCAAATTTTCATACAAAACTTTCATACGTGCTAATTCACATATTATAAACACATAAAATAATATAAAAAATATTTTTCTGACTTGAATTTGTGGTCCCGAAACCACTATTCTGACTAGGGTCTAAATCAAATTGTTACAAATCTTCAAATACATTTGCCAGCCCCTCCAGTGTAATATTCTTAGCAAATACATAATGCTCATATATAACCTTCTCAATGTCAAACTGGGCATTAGTATGGTCTTTGTCGAATGGCACAGATTTACCCCACACATAAAAAAATGAGAGAATTTGAGGAATTTAGATGAGCGTAAAACTCTCTTACCACTTTACCCACAACATTCCCTGGACGTAGACAAAATTTGCTCCAATTGTGCTTTTCTACAATCCTTGCTAAAAAAAATGGCCACTTTAGAAATTAGTTGAATACCTTGTGGAAGCAGTAGCATTAAAAAATATCTTTGGTTATGGGGTGTCAGCGCGCGAAGATTTGTTATTTTAGAAGTACTCCGTACACTAACCATAATGAGAATGTTAGGGAAATAGAAAAATAATTGAGTAAACAACAAATAGTAGAGAGGTTGAAGACGAGAGAACCATAAAATGTGAACTTTGTGAGAAGTAGGAAACATGAACCAGTTGAAGAAAATAAAATGAGATAATGATGGTAGTTTTTAGGGAATGGGAAATGTGAGACAAAAGGGTTATAATGTGGAAGAAAGTTAAAAAGGGAAAAGACTTTTGTTGGGAAAATAAAATAATCGAGTCCCACATTATGGGCTTCATACTTTGGGTTTCCCAATATTCACTAAATGCAACAACCTAAAATCTTTCCTTTGGAATTTTCTAATCGATCAAATCTTTATTAACACCTTATCATTCAGTTTGTCAATGCATAACCTTTCTTTGTAATGTTGTGGCAAACTGCTGCTCTATATACACTAACAAATCCTGCTTTTTTTATTCTGCTCCTATTCATAATAATAATAGAAATGAAATTGTATTAAAAATAAAGTGAATAAAAATAAATATAGTAATGGGAAATAAAATGGAAAAAAATACTTATTAAAATTCAAACATCAAGAAGACTAACTCTTTCTTGTTATGCTCTATAAGAGCATACCAGTAATGCTTTAAGCATTGTCATTAACCTTGAATGTAGCCCCTGTTCTTAGGTCTTTCACAACAACACCACCATGCGAATATACTTGAATTACTTCAAAAGGTCCTAACCATTGAGATTTTAACTTACCAGGAAATAATTTTAGCCTGGAATTAAACAATAATACATGTTTTCAGGTTAAAATTGCCTTGGAAAAAATCCTGGCATCAATGCATCGCTTGGTATTTCCTTATACAAACAAGCATTCTCAAATGCTTAAGTTTAAACTTTCCATCTCATTCAATTCTAGCAATCTCTTGCCGCCAACAACAACCTAATCCATGTTCAGCTTTATAATCACCCAAACCTTCATGCCCATGTCAACAGGTAAATGACATGGCTTATTGTAAACAAGTTTAAAAGGTGAATCCCTATAGTTTTTAAATGTAGTTCAGTATGCTATAGAGTTTCATCTAGTCTAGTAGACCATTCTTTTTGAGATGGATTCGTCACTTTTTTTAGAATTGTTTAATTACTTTATTAGAAATTTCAGCTTGGCTATTCGTCTAAGGGTGATATGTCATGGCTATTTTATGTTTCACCCATACCTGCGTAAGGCATTGGCCATCAGTTTGCAATCAAAATTGGATCCCTAGTCATTGATAATGGTTCTCGGTGTACTAAATCCTGTGAAAATGTTCTTATGCAAAAATTTAATACCGACTTAGCATCATTAGATGCTAAAGCTACTGTTTCTACCCACTTAAAAATATAGTTTACTGCCAAAAGTATATAGCCTACCCACAGATGCTAAAAACGAACTCATAAAGTCTATTCCCCATACATCAAACAGTTCAATCTCCAATATACTTGCAACGACATTTCTGTCTCCTAGACACATTCCTATTCTCTGACAATAGTTACATGACCTATAAATTCATAAGCATCTTAAATAAACTTGGTCATAAAATCCTAACTAGAGTAACCTTGGTAGTTGTTTCATCCCTCCATATGAGGCAGAGTAACAATGTGTAAGATACTATGTGTCTCATCATTGGGGACACACTTCTGAATTATTTGATCTGCACAATGATTGAATAAGAAGGGTTCATCACAATAGTTCTATTATCATCATGAAGAAATTTTCTTTTCTTTGAGCATTGAAGTCAAGTGGCATTACACCACTTACTAAGAAGTTTACTAAGTTGGCGTACCAAGGTAATGCCTTGGCAATAAGCAACTATTCATCTAGAAATTCTTCTTTAATTTTTCTTACTTTCCTTGATGCTATTCTTGACAAATGGTTGTAACGGTATTTGTGCAAGTGTACATAGTCATTCAAGTAATGAGTAAGTAAAATGAGTTATTATCTCTACAACTGTGTGTGTTAATCAATAATTTGTAAAATTATAAGTTAAAAATTCATGGTAAAAACACAATACTTTGAATGGTGGATGATTAAGTTAACTTATCTAATGAAAGATGATCCCTATGCAATTAACTCTAAATGCAAATGATCTAAATGTATGAATGAATGGCTTTAGCAACAAATACAATCAAAATAAAATAGGTAGGATAACTATATCAATCAACTCAATTCATTTTTATCATGCTTAACAGTGTTCGAAAAACATTCCATGGCAGCTCGATCTTTCCTGAGTTTGGAATTGAAATTAAGTATTTTCGGATCTTTTACTTAGTGAAATATGCATTTTACTGATCATATTAAATAATGGTTTCTTAGTATTTATGTGAGGTAATAGGAACATTTACATTTGAAATAGTTTAATCACATAAACCTAAAAACTATGCAAGATAATAGAGCTAACTAAAGATATTATGAACCTCCTATTTAGTCAGGTTTAATGATCTAAATTAAGCATTGCACTTTTCAATTATGTGTCTACTAGTCGTCATCTGGTTAGGATTGCTCAGCTAATCTGAATGCATCTAATCAAATATGAATGAAATACATCTTGATTTTAATTGAAAACATGATCAACTGAGGCACAAACATGTTAAACTTGAATCAAATAAATACTATTGAATTAACATAATCATCCTAGCAGATAGAATTAAACCAACATTGTTAATGTCAAGAACAATAAGCACATAGCAAATATAATTAAACTAAATAGAAAGAATGAAAGAGTAAATTTTAATTCAGTTCAGCAGGCTTTCAGATCTTTTTGACTGATGTGTTCCTCCGTTCTGCTCGTTGCTCATTTACTAAGTCTTCTTAATGTGGCTGGCCAAGGTAGTGTCTGTAATATCCCGTTTTTCAATACTAATGGAACAGTGGTTTAGGGACCACAAATTCTTATTTCTAAAGTTATTTTTTATGGTTTAGTCTATGTTTATGGAGTTACATTAGAGTCGTAGTAAGTTTTGGTGAAGAAATTTGAACGTTTAGTTGGTTAATTAAATAAAAAGGATTTAACTATGAAAGATACAAAATTGAGTGATTATTGAATTGTATTGACTTGATAGTCTAATTTTTAGATGAAGGAGGATTTATAATGTAGTTAGTCCACAAGGAAATTGAATGGACAGTTATGGCCTATTATTAGTGAAAATTGTAAGTTATAATAAAGGGTAAAATGGTAATATAATAGAAACAAAACTATTGAAAATAAAACAAAATTTTGTATCATCATCTTGAAAGAGTTCCATTGAAAATTAAGAATAATACCTCCATTTTGGGAGCTTTAGGTTCGGCCAACACAAACTCTTTGCATGTAAGCTCGTTTTTAACCCGTGTCTTATCATTTTTATGTTTTGGGGAACATTGTAACTAGGTTCAATTAACCCATAGCTTCCTTTTTGAAACTAATAAGATTTTTGAAATGTACCATTGGCCAATTCTTAGTATTATGAGATTAGATGTTGAATTAGAGTTATTAATTGTTGGTTATAAGTAAATTATAATGTGATTTTGATAGTTTTGAACAAAGGATTAAATTGATGAAGTGTTAGAAGTGATAGGGAATGTTAGTGAATTTAGAATAAATATGGATTGAATATGGTAGGGTAAAGGTTCAGCTAGTATGTTATGTTATAAACCTTTCTTAATTTTGGAATTTTGAAGGGAGAGACTAAATAGTGATAAACGTAAAAGTTTAGGGGAAATGTATAATTAATGAAAAGTTCAGGGCCTTATGCATTAAATTGAGTTTGAAGTGTATGTGAACTTAATAGAATGTATTTAATTACTATATAGATCAAGACACAAGTCGTAAAGACAATAATCGAGGAAAGGGAAAAATTACGGAGTAGTCCCTGTGTTTGAATTGTAAGTGGATCATAGGTAAGTTTATAGTATTTCAATATGTAAATGAATTTTACTCATGTTTTATATTTTTGTTTTCTAGTGAATTCATTTATATATATGTGCCCCTGTTTGTACTTCGGTACCCTTGAATGCACATATGTACCCCTGTTTGTACTTCGATACCCCTAAATGTACACATGTGCCTCTGCTTGTACTTTGGCACCTCTAAACGCACATACATGCCCCTATTTGTACTTCGGTACCCCTAAATGCACATACATGCCCCTATTTGTATTCGGTACCTCTGAAAGCATTATAATGTCTTATCATTTTGCCATTTATGTTCTTGAAACTTTGAGTAATTACTTAATATGTGAGCCTAGTTTAATTATACTTAGAGTAAATGTTATACTATGTTCGTACTAAGCTAAGTAAGCTTATGGGTTTTCATGGGTTGTTTTGTAGATAACCGTTGCTGACGTTTTGGAAGGATCAACCAACCAACTCAAAGTATCCATCTAGTTGGTAGTTCTTGGATCTATTTGAGTAGTGGAATGTATATATAGATGAATATATGTGTTCTATGAATGTTGATAGTTAATAAGTGAGATGGAACAAGTATACCAATATAATGCATACATGAACATCTTGATGTGTAGTTATTGAATGATGTGGTTTATAGTCATTGTGTGATGCTTTATTTTGTAATGACATATATAGGGAGGTCTTTTGATTTTTTTTAGACTATGTTTTGGTATATGTTTAGCTTAAAGCTTGTAGTTCAAATATAGTAAAGTTTGGTATGAATTTGAGTCATGAATGTTTGATGCTTTGTAATAAATTGGACAGTATAAAATATGGTACCAATGAGGGTACATTGGTTAGGCACGTAGGATGGTTGTTTTGGTATGTTTTGAGCATGTTAAATTGTGTTTTGAATAGGTTAAATGCCTAGTAATTATGTTGTTTAGTGTCCAAGCAAGTATGATTTGGTAAACTTGATGTTTAAGGTTCATTTTAGTACACACGGCCTGGGACATGGGTTGCCACACAGTTGTGTGCCATACATGTACACATGCCAAACTTATCAACTAACTCTCAACTAATTAACATAACAAGACCACGTATACATGCCATTATAATCTTAGACAAAACATCAAAAAATACCAAAATTTATGCTATGTAACACCCTGAATTTGGGCTAGAAGTAATGGGCCCTGAGTGTGGGAACACAAAAATGTTTAGGTGTGTGAGAAATATCGCAAATTATGTGTACCTTTAGTGGCTAAGTATTTGGGCATATTTGTTAGTGCTTGAGAAGCCTGGCTTCAAGTCCGGGTGTTTACAAAATTTTAAGTTTTGGGCTCTTAAGTGAACCTAGATGTTAGATGATAGGACTTATAATAATTAGTGTTTGTTTTATGAGACAAAGAGAGAAGGGATCTAGTCGCAAGGTGGCGCTATATGTGTGGTTAGGAGTCTGAGGTTCGAGGCATGGCGTGCCCAATTGTATGTTTATTTTGCTGCTTGAGCTAGGGAGGTGTTGGAACTGGATTGGAACTCTGTGGTTGAATTGTACATAAGAATTTGAATTGAATTTGAATGGGGAGTTGGAGTAAATCAAGGAGGAGATAATGGAGGTTCTCTTAGGGAGAGATTTGTGGAGGAAAAGAAAGAGTTTGATGTGTCGGGGGAATTGTGCCAAATGGAGATGAGGAGTTCGGCTAGGGGTTTTCTCTCTTATTGGGTTCGGTTTTGGGCATTTGTTTTGGGAATTTTCCCTATACTTGCCCATTTTGTTGAACTCTAAAGTGCCGAAAGTAGTTCTTATCCTGTTTGTAGTTTTGAGTCACTGATATTTCCCTTACTTCTCTTCTTTTTGGTTAAAAGATCTTGGCCGAATAGTCCCTTTTTTCTCTCCTCTCTTCAACATTATTCCTCTTGGTTGAATACACTATCATCTTTCACCCTCTCTCTCTCTTCTTCTTATTTGACCGATTATGCCATCTCACCTTTCGATTCTTGAGTTCATCAAAGTTCATTCCTGTTCATCTAGCTATTGAGACCGATTACACTATCCCTTTTTGGTTATGGTTGGTGTTGTTTTATTAACAAGACGGTAAGTACTCTGCCACTACTTAAGAGCCAAATATTTATTGTCTTCTTGTCGATTCTTACCCTCCTTTCTCCTAGGCGTGGGGTTCTTTTGGGTTCTAGAGTCTCTTGAAGAATTAAGGTGATGTTTGTGAGAATTGGGTAGTAGAACCTCTTTCACTTTACTCGATCAAGGTAACCCTACTCATGGCTGTGGTGTTCAACGGGTGCATGACTGGTTTGGGGAGGGGTTGGCTTATTGTCTATTTCCTCTTATCCTGGGATTGAGTTCCAATAAGCCATATCTTAGTCTCATGTCATGTATCTTTATTAATGGGTTTTATGATTAGTGCAGCTATTCAGTTAGGAGAGTAAACCCACCTTTCGCCAATGGTTCTAAGAGGGGTTATTCACTCTTGCGTTTAAGATAGGTATCGACTGTTATCTTTAACTGGGAATTTGAGAAGGGTTATCGCGATGGAATGTAGGTTTGGGGAACTCTTGGGCTAGGCGCACGTTTCGTAGTAGGTGTGTACATACACCACCTTAGCTCTAGATCAGCAAATCCCGAAATGTCGAAAAGCTGAAAGAACGACAACGGGTACTATACCAGCGCGCGAATGCACGTGTAGAAAATTTGATGCGATAATAGAGGCCACCATGAGCGAACTCATAGGCTGTGGTCGTATTGGGCCTACGGGCCCTAGATGTGTAAAACTCACCAAAAGGTGGAAACACGTTGGACCGACCATGTCACTCACATGGCTTGGATCAAAATCGGGCTTGGGGGCCAATGGGTCGTATGGGCCTATTGGCTCACTTAAATGGGCTTTAGGCCCAATTGCCTTGTTTGATTGCTAAAGGTTGCACAGGTCGCGCAAGACGACTATGAACCTATTGATGGGTAAGTAACTGTACTTAGACCTCGATTTTTAAATTGACCGTTATGCCTCCGAAGGGTAAAATGACTAAAATGCCCCTACATGTTATGTGATTGTTATTGTATGCCATTTATGATATGTTTGCATTCATGTGATATTATGCTCCATGGGGGACGGGATCATTGGTTTGGAAGAAGTATATGATTTGTTAGGGTCATATGGTCGCTTGACGACTGTGGATCCACTGACTGCAGAAAGCCATTATGTGATTGGCAACTCTACTGCGAAATTGGTTAGTGCTGCAACTGGTGCTACAACAGGAGTGTAGGGATGGGTGGGTCGATTAAATCCCCATAGGAGTGTAGGGTTGGACGGGGTACAGAGTGCAAGATTGGTTGGGTATTTGTGCATTGCATAATCTGATTTTGATTGTGACATAGGCTCAGGCCCAACTGAGGCTACGATGGTCTCAGGCCTAAGCGCCACCGTTAATATAGTGGGCTTAGGCATAAATTGATGTGATGCATGCTTTATGATCGATGAGGGTTGTGCACACTGAGTTTTCGTAAACTCACCCCCTTCTTTTAAATTTTTCAGGTAATCCGTGTTAGGCGGCTCGATGTATGGGAGTACTCGGAGGTGGCCACACTACGAATAGCTTTAAATTTTTGTATTTCTTTTACATTACTTAATTTACTTTCTCTTTGGGTTTTTGATGTAATAAGGCCTTTTCTCTAATTTTCTAGCTTTTAATTTGGTGGGTTTTAACTATTATGATTTATTTCTGATAAAAGTAGGGTGTGGTTTTCCAAAATGATATTTGTTTTCATAACATCACGTTTTCGCAACATTGTTGAAATGCTTCTACAATAAACATGTTTTTAAAAGTAA
This sequence comes from Gossypium hirsutum, assembly GCF_007990345.1. Lineage (NCBI taxonomy): Eukaryota > Viridiplantae > Streptophyta > Magnoliopsida > Malvales > Malvaceae > Gossypium > Gossypium hirsutum. The sequence goes on along the minus strand of NW_024403012.1, from coordinate 14,063 downwards.
GGCTGGTTTAAAATGGTTAACAAATAATTAAGTTGACTTCAAAATTAAACAAAGGGGCTTTTCTCTTTCAAACGAGATTTATTAATAAGACAAAGTTTTTCGAAAAATCATTTTAATGTGACACGCCAGATTCGGTCATAACGTCTAGGCCGGGTTTGGGGTGTTACATTTAGTGGTATCAGAGTTAAGATGCAAAACTCAGTTGGGAAATGGGTCTTAGTTTTTGGATTTTAAGTTATTTACAAACGGTTCCAAAGCATTTTGAAGGGTTTTTATTATGTAGTTCACCGAGTCTCCGGTGTCGAACCAAGTTCTTCTGATTCTGAAATCTATCGTAAATTGTTATACTATACATAGTTACTGGGCTTACTTTAGATGATAGACTATGTTGAGACTCTTTAGATAGAGTAAACTGAAAAACTATAGGTTCCTAAAACTGTAGCGAGCCTGCGATTGCGAAAACAACTCTTAATTCCTAAAACTATGAGTTAAATTGCATAAAATTTCCTAACCAGATTATACGCAAAGTGATAATGAGCACTAGAAGGGGGCAAGAGGCCGCGGCAGAGGCCGTGGAAGTGCTAGGGCTGGTTCTTCATCATCAAGTCACATACCTAACGTTGAGGTGAGAGAAGCACTGACTTCACTGATACCTGAGACAGGTTCGTTGATCGAGTAGCTGGGGACGACTCATTGTCCCAAGCAATGTTAAGGATTCTAGAAAGGGTCGCTGGGCCCAACACTTGTAATAGGAGTCGAGGGTCGATTTCTGAGAGACTCCGGTCAAATGGAGCCAAGATCTTCAAGGGTATCACGAGAGTAGCACCGAATGTGGCTGAATATTGGTTGGAGGCTACCGAAAGGATAATGGATGACCTAGATTGCACTTCCGAGCAAAAACTGAAAGGAACAGTGTCGCTGCTGCGAGAGGAAGCTTTCTAATGGTGGCTTACCATGAAAGAAGGCACTCAGCCTGACCGAATAACCTGGGAGTTCTTCAAATCAGCGTTTCAAGGGAAATACGTGGGCCAAAGTTGCGTGGATGCCCGGAGGAAGGAATTATTGAACTTGACTTAGGGAGACCAATCTGTGGCAGAGTATGAGGTAGAGTTCTTACGACTCAGTTGGTATGCTAAGGGAATAGTGGCAATAGATTTTGAACGTTGTGTTCGGTTCAAAGATGGCCTCAGAGACAGTATTCAGGTACTGATTGCACCTCAGAGGGAGTAGGATTTCGTAGCATTGGTGGAGAAAGTAAAAATCGCTAAAGATGTAAAGCGTACTAAGTGCCTAAATCGGGAAAGAGAAAGGGGCAGGAATAAAAGGGATTCTGAGCCCTCCATTAGCGATCAGAGGCCTAAGAGAAGGGCCAGAGTGGACAAGCCAGTCAAAGTGGGGCCTCTTGTTGCTACTACTTGGTTACTACCTTGTGCTATTTGTGGAAAAAGTCATGCAGGAAAGTGCTGGAGGAGAACAGGAACCTGTTTGAGTTGTGGTTCCATAGAGCATCGTCTCAGAGAGTGTCCTAGAAGACCAGATCAGAGGCAAGTCTTTGGTAGAGGTAATGTATAGCCACCGTGGGGTGGGCAGCAGCCGCCTAGAGGCCGTGATCAGGCCAGGGGTGGAAACGGTTTGGGTTGTGGAGAACAAGGAAGAGGTGTTGATCATATTGAGGCGAGGCAACCAGATTTGGTCTATGTAGCACGCCGCAGAAAAGACGAAGACGCTCCAGATGCAAATACAGGTACGTACTTTATCCATAGTGTACTATTTATCTATTTTAAAATTAGAATTAGAGTGCACAATAGAAGCAGAGTGGTGTAAACTGGGTTGTGTGACTATTGGATAGTTGGATATTTCGAGGACAAAATTTCTTTAAGGGGGTAGAGTTGTAACACCCCGAATTTGGGCCTAGAAGGAATGGGCCTTAAGTGTGGGAACGCATAAAAGTTTCAGTGTGTGAGAAATACCACAAATCATGTGTTTAGTAGTTAAGTATTTGGGCATATTTGGGAGTGCTTGAGAAGCCTGGGTTCAAGTTTGGGTGTTTGCAAAATTTTAAGTTTCGGGCTCTTAAGTGAACCTGGATGTTAGCTTATAAGACTTATAATAATTAGTGTTTGTTTTATGAGACAAAGAGAGAAGGGATCTAGTGGTAAGGTGGCGCAACATGTGTGGCTAGGAGTCTGAGGTTCGAGGCATGGCGTGCGCAATTGTATGTTTATTTTGCTACTTGAGCTGGAAAGGTGTTGGAATTGGACTGGAACTCTGTGGTTGAATTGGTCATAAGAATTTGAATTGAATTTGAATGGAGAGTTGGAGTAAATAAAGGATGAGATAATGGAGGTTTTTTTAGAGAGATATTTGTGGAGGAAAAGAAGGAGTTTGATTTGTTAGGGGAATTGTGCCGAATGGAGATGAGGAGTTCGGCTAGGAGGTGTTTTTTCTCTCATTTGGTTTAGTTTTGGGCATTTTTTTTGGGAATTTTCCCTTTACTTTGCCATTTTGTTGAACTCTAAAGTGTCGAAAGAAGTTTTTATCTTACTTGCCATTTTGAGTCACTGATATTTCCCTTGCTTCTCTTCTTTTTGTTTGAAAGCTCTTGGCCGAATATGTGACATCCCTAAAGTGACCCTAGTCGGAAAGTGGTTTCAGGACCACGAAACCGAGTCTTATAAATAATTAAATGTTATATTCTGTGTTTATGATGTGAGTAAATGCTTGTGTGATAGTTTCATACTTCAATTTGGTCAGTGTATGTGAAAATTATTAGTAGGGACTTATGTGAGACAATTTAGAAATATGCTAGGCAAGTGCTAAAGTGGCCTATTAGTATATGTGGGAAAGTTCTTGTCCTTGCATGTCAAATTAGCCAAACTATAGGTAGTGGCCGGCCATGCTACAAATTGTATAATCAAGTGTGAATTTTATATTAACTTTAACTAACTAGGTGCCATATTAGTATGGAGGATGGAATAAAATAAAAGGTTAGAAATAAAGTAAAGAAAAAGAAGGAAAGGGGTGAAAGAAACAAGTCTTTATTCTTGTTTCTTCTTGGCCGATTCTAAGAGGGAGAGAGGGAGCACCCATTCGGCAATTCTAAGTCATGAATAAGGTGAGAAATTCATGTTAGCTTATGGATTTTTTTTAGCATATTTTGAGTTAGGTATTAAGTTCATTACATAGCCCATGACAAAATTTTTAGTTTCATGGTGTCTTGAGCATTTGGCCATGGGGGAAATTGGTAGGGGATAGATTGATGTTTTAAGGTTTAATAGAGTTTAAGCTAGTAAATACTTAATTTTTTGGTATTTATATGTGAAAGAGATGAACTTGAAATTTTTGAATTTACATGAATAAATCTTTTGGTTTGTCTTAGTATTAAATTGAAGGGAATGCCGTAGGTGCTTGAATGTACTAACTAGATATTGTTTTATATACATCTCTCAATAGGTTCGGCTTTGTGCATGAATTTAGGGGATTAAACCTTGAATGATGTTATGTATAGGTTTCGGCTATGAATCTTTGTGTTTAATTTCTTTATGTGTTGATGTTCAAATTGAAAAAGGGATGTTAGTTATGTTATAACATTTGCTTAATAATGAAAGGACATGAGCTTAAAGCTTGAGTAGCATTCGGTATTAGAGTAAGTTAAAATTTAGTTGAGTTGAGAAATGATTTCTCGAATGATCTAAAATAATATTCAGCCTAGGCTTGTAAACATGTCTAGTCGGTGTTAAATGTTTTACTTAGGAAAGATTATAAATTGAGTTTAGTGTTCAAGGAATATTTGGTTGGACACCTAGTGCCAAACGTGTTCAAACCCAACTTACCAAGTACATAAATACGATAATGCTATAATGGTAGATTTAATTGGAGTTCGGCATTTTGAGTGATGCGTTTGACTCTTGTGTCGATTTGGGACAATATGTGTATTATGTGAAACCAAATGATGTCTATGAAACCCTAATATGCAAGGTATTAAGCTAGTATTATGTTCGATGGGGCATGAGTAGAGCATGTGTATAATGCTTGAATAACTAGTTAATAAAATCATTCGCACTTAATTGTATAATATACATGTATTTAATCGAATAGCTAATTTGATAAGTTATTGAATAAGATCTATTTGTTTGAATCAAGCTCAAGGGCTAAGAGGGTCAAAGTCAGATAAAGGGAAAGAAAAGAAAAAGCAATCGAGTAGTCTATCCGCAACTATTCAAAATATCCGAGGTAAGTTTTAAGTATTAAAGCCTATAATGTGATTGAGTATGATATGTCAAGCACATATTAAAAGAATCATAACTCTATTGTAAATTTTTATGCATATAGCCTAATGGCTATTATGAAGTATGGGTAAGTTATTGATATGATATGTTGCCAAATGGATATGATATTATGAAGCGCTAAAAGGATATGTCAGAAGAGTAAAATTATGATAAACCAGCTCAGGACAGCAGCAGTAACGTGACTTTAGAAAATCACCATAAATTTATGGATTTGAATTAGAGGCTGAATGAGACATGAAATTAAAGCTTAATGAGTCTAGTTTCAAATGAAATCAAATACAACACATTTTGAATTCAGTAAAATGAGAAATTTGATTCGTACCGAAGAGTGATCAGATTAGTCAAACAGTGAAACAGGGGAAACTTTAAGAAAAATCTGGTATTGATTGGCCAAACATAAAATTCTGGAAATTTTATGGATGGAAGATATACGAGTCTATATTCAGGAAAAATTAACGGAAAGTGATTTGGAGTTTTGTAGCTCCAGTTATAAATAATTTAGTGACTATTGCTCAGGAAAAACAGCTTGTGCTGAATTTGAGATTATGTTGTGAACATTGATAAACTTGTTTTAGTTGCTCATAAGCTATTGATTAAACCCATACTTGAATTCTAAATCGTGATATTGTAAGTTTATGAGTATCTGAATATGAAATGATAGTAAGGCCTAATGGCCGATGTGATGAATGTGAAAGTGTATATATGAGATAAGGCCTAATGGCCGATGTGATGAATGTGAAAGTGTATATACGTGATAGGGCCGAATGGCCGATGTGATGAATGTGAAAGTGTATATACGTGATAGGGCCTAATGGCCGATGTGATGAATGTGAAAGTGTATATATGTGATAAGGCCGAATGGCCGATGTGATGAATGTGAAAGTGTATATACGTGATAGGGCCGAATGGCCGATGTGATGAATGTGAAAGTGTATATACGTGATAGGGCCTAATGGCCGATGTGATGAATGTGAAAGTGTATATATATGTGATAGGGCCTAATGGCCGATGTGATGAATGTGAAAGTGTATATATATGTGATAAGGCCTAATGGCCGATGTGATGAATGTGAAAGTGTATATATGTGATAAGGCCTAATGGCCGATGTGATGAATGTGAAAGTGTATATATGTGATAAGGCCTAATGGCCGATGTGATGAATGTGGAAGTGTATATATATGTGACAGGGCCGAGTGGCCAACGTGATGGATGTGAAAGTGTATAAATGTGATAAGTCCCGAAGGGCAATTGTGTCAGTACTATATTCGGGTTAAAACCCCGCAGGCTTTATGCGAGAATATCATCACTGATTAATGGCCTTAAGCTTCGTGCTCGTACTATATCCGAGCTCTAAAGACCCGATGACTACGTGTGGGGATTTTCTCCGGGTAAGACCCGATAACTTCGTGTGAAGATTATGTCCGGGTAAGACTTCGTAATAAGAATTGCTTATAAATATATTCAATGCGAAAGGTTAAACAGGTATGTACTCCAAGTTATGTGCGAGCTTGATTTGCACTAAATCATAAGGTAGTTATGTGATGCATACGAGAGCAATCTATGAGACTATTCCTATGATTATGTGACATCGGATCAGTGTGAGAGGTGATGTGAAATCATACGATGTATCTATGTCATATGAGGTCACTTTAATGTGAAAGTTTTTCTGCCTATTGTATATGATGAGATGTGCAGATTCGGTAAAGGGATGGTATGCCCGAAGGAAGAGTGAAATAAAAATACGAACAACTATGTTATAATTTGATTGTTATCTGTTGACATTGCTTAAAACTTACTAAGCATTGTAATGCTTACTCCGTTTACTCTGTTTCCTCTGTTTTATAGATCTCATTGCGAAGCTACAGGCTCGGGGATCGTCAGCAACTAGTCACACTATCACTATCCACTGTTTGGTACTGCTATGTTTCGGATTGTCTTATGGCATGTATAAAATAGACTAGTGGCGGAAGAATATTTTGGTTAATGTGTATAGCCATGCGAAAATGGCTTATATATGTTTGAGCATAATGTTACAATCATTTGGTATGGAATGGTTAATCGCTATCATAATTTGTGCTATTTATGCTAAAAGGGCTAGTTGAATCATGGAAACTATGAAATAGGTAAAGTCTACCTTAAAGGCAGATGCTGGCAGCAGCAGTGATGTAGATTTGGAAAAATCACTAAAAATAGTAGGATTGGAATTAAATAGTGAATAAATTATGTAAACGAACCTTGATGAATCTATTTTCATAGGAAAGTAACGAAACGATCATATGGACAGTATGTTAAGAGATATTCAGGTTCTAGTGAGACAGGGCCAGAACGGTTTCTGGATTCCCTGTTCCGACTTTGGAAATTCATTATAAATTAACCAGAGATAATTAGGAGTCATGCCATATATTATAGATTCATCTCTGAGTCTAGTTTCTATAGAAACAAACGCATCAGTATTTAAGCTCTGTGCAGGGAGATATCCAAGTCGTAATGCGCAAAGGTCAGTGTAGTCGATCCCTGTAACATGGGAGACTTTACTAATAAACTGTACTAATTGGCCTGACCAAAAATTCTAGAAAAAATATGTAGATGGAATATGAGTCTAGTTTCAGGGAAAATTTACGGAACTGGATTTCGAGTTTCAGAACTCAAGATATGATTTTTAAAGCGACTAGTATGCAGATTGGCAGCTTGTCCGGGAAATTTTTTTTTAGTGGTTTGAAGTCTGTTAACACCTCGTGTTCGACTCCGGCGACGGCCTGGGGTTCGGGGTGTTACATGTGATTGGTATCAGAGCTACGGTTTAGTCGATTCTAGGACTAACGTAGCACGCGTGAGTCTATTTATACATGCCATAAAGTGATAAAATGATAGTGTGATGCTTTTTGGCTATTAAAATGTGTTTGTTGTATTGTAATGAATCTTGATCCCGATCGAGCTGTAGCAAGCTTCTGACTATGAGAATTTGCGATATAACTTCATTTAGATATGCCTAAATTATTAAGTTGATCAGGTACGTATCATGTACTCGTATTTGAATTTCGATTTGGATTGGATTATAAGGGTATAAGTGATGCAATTTTGAAGGAGTGTTATGACTATAAATGTGATTTTTGTATGTGGCTATGGAACTGGAAGTTAAATGGTCGATAAGCATGTTGTGTTTGTATTCAAGTAATGTAAATGATATACTAATGTGTATTGCTATATGTGTATATGTATGTAGAGACGAAATTGTCGAATGTAAAAAGGCAGTGAAGCGTATAGAGTGGTTGGTTTTCAGCACTAAGTGTGGGCTATGTTCACGGTGTGAGATGGCACTAAGTGTGCGGGCTTGAAATGCATGGCACTAAGTGTGCGAGTTTAAAGTACATGGCACTAAGTGTGCGTGGTTGATTATTAAGCACTATGTGTGCGAACCCACTATATATATATATTTTCTATCAATTATTTATATTAAGGGTGCGACCTTACCAAGTCGATTTCGGACAGCGGAAAGGGGTAAGTTCTTGAGTAATAGAGCTTAAATTATGATTTGATTAGATCATGTTTTAAGCAAATCAAAATCATGCTCTTTGTGTGTGGCTATTGAGCGAAATTGCAAAATGATAAGTGTCTTGTGTTTGAGTTTTGCTAATGAAAATGAAATACGAATGTGTCATGATTTATTGTTAAATGTGCATGGTTATTCGAATGATGTCCGGGCTAAGTCCTGAAGGCTTTGTGCTAAGTGACCATATCCGGACTAAGATCCGAAGGCATTGGTGCGAATTACTAAATCCGGGCTAAGTCCCGAAGAGCATTCATGCTAGTGATGTATCCGGGCTAAGTCCCGAAAGCATTCATGCTAGTGATGTATCCGGGCTAAGTCCCGAAGAGCATTCATGCTAGTGATGTATCCGGGCTAAGTCCCGAAGAGCATTCATGCTAGCGATGTATCCGGGCTAAGTTCCGAAGAGCATTCGTGCTAGTGACATATCCGTGCTAAATCCCGAAGAGCAATCATGCTGGTGACGTGTATTCGGGCCTTCGTGCCTAGTAGGCTTCGTGCCGGTAATTTGAGCAAAGTTTAAGTGCTCACTACTATACAAATTCAAATTTAAACGAGATGATATGTTTAAAAGTGTACATACATGATGTTTATAGACTTGGTTAAGTCATATCAATGTGTATTAACGAATGAATAAGAGCGCTATGTATGTGAATAATTAGGGCACTGTGTGTGTGCGAATTTCTTTAACCGAGCACTATAAGTGCGAGATCGGTCAGTGGGCACTAAGTGTGTGAAGTGGAATTCATGTAAGACCTCGTTTGGGACGAAGGCATTGATTTGAGATAGTGTGTAAGACCATGTCTGGGACATGGCATCGGCTCGATATGTGAGAATATGTAAGACCATATCTAGGATATGGCATTGTAAAAGCTATATGTGCTATTGCTGAATGGACACTATTTTGTTAATCTTGTTCAAGAAATTATTTTGGTTAAGTTTCGACATTCGAAAGTTTGAAAGAATTTTTGATGAATGTTGATAATTTTGGATATACGAGTTATGCTCTAGAATAAATCTCATGCCAGTGTATTATATTAGGCTTTATGCCTATTCGACTGTATACGGGTAACGTTAACTATGATTGAATGTGCTAAATGAACTAAATGTTCAGGTACGTGGAAGTTGACTTTTCTTTTGGAAATGAGTTTAGTTGAATATTGAGATGTGATAAAGTTATAAAGGATATTTATTGGGATGTTTGAGTATATGTGTACTTTCGGCTAGGTTACAGCTCATTCATGAATGAATATGTGGGTTGACGATGTGAATTATACATGTTAATATGTGCCTAATATGTGTTTGAAATGCATTTGTGAATTAAATTAAGTGATTATTGCTTATGAAATCAAGAAAATGAGATATATGTGCATACTTGTAGAAATGTTTATGTATTTGTTTTAAGATAAGAATATGATTCTATAGATCGATGCGAAATCAGTAATGAATTACAATTGCTATCGATGAGCTAATGTGTTATGGATATAATTCAATAAGAGGACGTTATCCTAAACTATGCATCGGTAGAAATTTTGGGGACGAAAATCCCTAAAGGGGGGGAGAGTTGTGACATCCCTAAAGTGACCCTAGACGGAAAGTGGTTTCGGGACCACGAAACCGAGTCTTATAAATAGTTAAATGTTATATTCTGTGTTTATGATGTGAGTAAATGCTTGTGTGATAGTTTCATACTTCAATTTGGTCAGTGTATGTGAAAATTATTAGTAGGGACTTATGTGAGACAATTTAGAAATATGCTAGGCAAGTGCTAAAGTGGCCTATTAGTATATTTGGGAAAGTTCTTGTCCTTGCATGTCAAATTAGCCAAACTATAGGTAGTGGCCGGCCATGCTACAAATTGTATAATCAAGTGTGAATTTTATATTAACTTTAATTAACTAGGTGCCATATTAGTATGGAGGATGGAATAAAATAAAAGGTTAGAAATAAAGTAAAGAAAAAGAAGGAAAGGGGTGAAAGAAACAAGTCTTTATTCTTGTTTCTTCTTGGCCGATTCTAAGAGGGAGAGAGGGAGCACCCATTCGGCAATTCTAAGTCATGAATAAGGTGAGAAATTCATGTTAGCTTATGGATTTTTTTTTAGCATATTTTGAGTTAGGTATTAAGTTCATTACATAGCCCATGACAAAATTTTTAGTTTCATGGTGTCTTGAGCATTTGGCCATGGGGAAAATTGGTAGGGGATAGATTGATGTTTTAAGGTTTAATAGAGTTTAAGCTAGTAAATACTTAATTTTTTGGTATTTATATGTGAAAGAGATGAACTTGAAATTTTTGAATTTACATGAATAAATCTTTTGGTTTGTCTTAGTATTAAATTGAAGGGAATGCCGTAGGTGCTTGAATGTACTAACTAGGTATTGTTTTATATACATCTCTCAATAGGTTCGGCTTTGTGCATGAATTTAGGGGATTAAACCTTGAATGATGTTATGTATAGGTTTCGGCTATGAATCTTTGTGTTTAATTTCTTTATGTGTTGATGTTCAAATTGAAAAAGGGATGTTAGTTATGTTATAACATTTGCTTAATAATGAAAGGACATGAGCTTAAAGCTTGAGTAGCATTCGGTATTAGAGTAAGTTAAAATTTAGTTGAGTTGAGAAATGATTTCTCGAATGATCTAAAATAATATTCAGCCTAGGCTTGTAAACATGTCTAGTCGGTGTTAAATGTTTTACTTAGGAAAGATTATAAATTGAGTTTAGTGTTCAAGGAATATTTGGTTGGACACCTAGTGCCAAACATGTTCAAACCCAACTTACCAAGTACATAAATACGATAATACTATAATGGTAGACTTAATTGGAGTTCGGCATTTTGAGTGATGCGTTTGACTCTTGTGTCGATTTGGGACAATATGTGTATTATGTGAAACCAAATGATGTCTATGAAACCCTAATATGCAAGGTATTAAGCTAGTATTATGTTCGATGGGGCATGAGTAGAGCATGTGTATAATGCTTGAATAACTAGTTAATAAAATCATTCGCACTTAATTGTATAATATACATGTATTTAATCGAATAGCTAATTTGATAAGTTATTGAATAAGATCTATTTGTTTGAATCAAGCTCAAGGGCTAAGAGGGTCAAAGTCAGATAAAGGGAAAGAAAAGAAAAAGCAATCGAGTAGTCTATCCGCAACTATTCAAAATATCCGAGGTAAGTTTTAAGTATTAAAGCCTATAATGTGATTGAGTATGATATGTCAAGCACATATTAAAAGAATCATAACTCTATTGTAAATTTTTATGCATATAGCCTAATGGCTATTATGAAGTATGGGTAAGTTATTGATATGATATGTTGCCAAATGGATATGATATTATGAAGCGCTAAAAGGATATGTCAGAAGAGTAAAATTGTGATAAACCTGCTCAGGACAGCAGCAGTAATGTGACTTTAGAAAATCACCATAAATTTATGGATTTGAATTAGAGGCTGAATGAGACATGAAATTAAAGCTTAATGAGTCTAGTTTCAAATGAAATCAAATACAACACATTTTGAATTCAGTAAAATGAGAAATTTGATTCGTAGCGAAGAGTGGTCAGATTAGTCAAATAGTGAAACAGGGGAAACTTTAAGAAAAATATGGTATTGATTGGCCAAACATAAAATTCTGGAAATTTTATGGATGGAAGATATACGAGTTTATATTCAGGAAAAATTAACGGAAAGTGATTTGGAGTTTTGTAGCTCCAGTTATAAATAATTTAGTGACTATTGCTCAGGAAAAACAGCTTGTGCTGAATTTGAGAATATGTTGTGAACCTTAATAAACTTGTTTTAGTTGCTCATAAGCTATTGATTAAACCCATACTTGAATTCTAAATCGTGATATTGTAAGTTTATGAGTATTCGAATATGAAATGATAGTAAGGCCTAATGGCCGATGTGATGAATGTGAAAGTGTATATACGTGATAGGGCCTAATGGCCGATGTGATGAATGTAAAAGTGTATATATGAGATAAGGCCTAATGGCCGATGTGATGAATGTGAAAGTGTATATATATGTGACAGGGCCTAATGGCCGATGTGATGAATGTGAAAGTGTATATACGTGATAGGGCCGAATGGCCGATGTGATGAATGTGAAAGTGTATATACGTGATAGGGCCTAATGGCCGATGTGATGAATGTGAAAGTGTATATATATGTGATAGGGCCTAATGGCCGATGTGATGAATGTGAAAGTGTATATATATGTGATAAGGCCTAATGGCCGATGTGATGAATGTGAAAGTGTATATATGTGATAAGGCCTAATGGCCGATGTGATGAATGTGAAAGTGTATATATGTGATAAGGCCTAATGGCCGATGTGATGAATGTGGAAGTGTATATATATGTGACAGGGCCGAGTGGCCAACGTGATGGATGTGAAAGTGTATAAATGTGATAAGTCCCGAAGGGCATTTGTGTCAGTACTATATCCGGGTTAAAACCCCGCAGGCTTTATGCGAGAATATCATCACTGATTAATGACCTTAAGCTTCGTGCTCGTACTATATCCGAGCTCTAAAGACCCGATGACTACGTGTGGGGATTTTGTCCGGGTAAGACCCGATAACTTCGTGTGAAGATTATGTCCGGGTAAGACTTCGTAATAAGAATTGCTTATAAATATATTCAATGCGAAAGGTTAAACAGGTATGTACTCCAAGTTTATGTGCGAGCTTGATTTGCACTAAATCATAAGGTAGTTATGTGATGCATACGAGAGCAATCTATGAGACTATTCCTATGATTATGTGACATCGGATCAGTGTGAGAGGTGATGTGAAATCATACAATGTATCTATGTCACATGAGCTCACTTTTATGTGAAAGTTTATCTGCCTATTGTATATGATGAGATGTGCAGATTCGGTAAAGGGATGGTATGCCCGAAGGAAGAGTGAAATAAAAATACGAACAACTATGTTATAATTTGATTATTATCTGTTGACACTGCTTAAAACTTACTAAGCATTGTAATGCTTACTCCGTTTACTCTGTTTCCTCTGTTTTATAGATCTCATTGCGAAGCTACAGGCTCGGGGATCGTCAGCAACTAGTCACACTATCACTATCCACTGTTTGATACTGCTATGTTTCGGATTGTCTTATGGCATGTATAAAATAGACTAGTGGCGGAAGAATATTTTGGTTAATGTGTATAGCCATGCGAAAATGGCTTATATATGTTTGAGCATAATGTTACAATCATTTGGTATGGAATGGTTAATCGCTATCATAATTTGTGCTATTTATGCTAAAAGGGCTAGTTGAATCATGGAAACTATGAAATAGGTAAAGTCTACCTTAAAGGCAGATGCTGGCAGCAGCAGTGATGTAGATTTGGAAAAATCACTAAAAATAGTAGGATTGGAATTAAATAGTGAATAAATTATGTAAACGAACCTTGATGAATCTATTTTCATAGGAAAGTAACGAAACGATCATATGGACAGTATGTTAAGAGATATTCAGGTTATAGTGAGACAGGGCCAGATCGGTTTCTGGATTCCCTGTTCCGACTTTGGAAATTCATTATAAATTAACCAGAGATAATTAGGAGTCATGCCATATATGTATAGATTCCTCTCTGAGTCTAGTTTCTATAGAAATAAACGGCATCAGTATTGAAGCTCTTTGCAGGGAGATATCCAAGTCGTAATGCGCAAAGGTCAGTGTAGTCGATCCCTGTAACATGGGAGACTTTTACTAATAAACTGTACTAATTGGCCCGACCAAAAATTCTAGAAAAAAATATGAAGATGGGAATATGAGTCTAGTTTCAGGGAAAATTTACGGAACTGGATTTCGAGTTTCAGAACTCAAGATATGATTTTTAAAGCGACTAGTACGCAGATTGGCAGCTTGTCCGGAAATTTTTTTTAGTGGTTTGAAGTCTGTTAACACCTCGTGTTCGACTCCGGCGACGGCCTGGGGTTCGGGGTGTTACAAAAGTGGTGTTGATCAACTATGCAACCGTGGAGCCCCACCAGACAGACAGAGTGCTACGACAGTTTGGATGTAGAAAACCGATTCCTGCAGACCGTGAGGTGTTTGACGATCACCACAAAATCGACCTTCGGCTATTAGGTACGGATTGGCCTAGATACTGGTCTGAGTACACAGAAATATGGGAAAATCGGCATGAATATCTACCTACTCGGGAACAAATCATCGTTCCAGAGTTAGCGTGCGTTCCAG
>NW_024403011.1:5000-25000 GCF_007990345.1 Gossypium hirsutum | reverse complement strand
AGAGCGTCAGACACGATCGGTAAACCAGGCCCTTGGTTTGGCGGGAGCCTCGGGCACCATCGACTACCTAGGCCCTTGGTCGTGCGAGAGCCTCGAGCACCATCGACACCTTGGTGCTTGGATGTGCGGGAACCGCGGACACCATCGGCAACCTAGGCCCTTGGTCATGCGAGAGCCTTAAGCACCATTGGCACCTAGGGGCTCAGATGTGTGGGAGCATCGGACACCATCGGCAAACTAGGCCCTTGGTCGTGCGAGAGCCTCGGACACCTTCGGCAAACGAGGTCCTTGGTCGTGCAGGAGCCTCAGGCACCATCGCCAACCTAGGCCCTTGGTCGTGCGAGAGCCTCGGGCACCATCGGCACCTAGGCGCTCGGATGTGCGGGAGCCTCGGACACCATCAGCAACCTAGGCCATTGGTTGTGCGAGAGCCTCGGGCACCATCGGCACCTAGGCGCTCGGATGTACGGGAGCCTCGAACACCATCGGCAAACTAGGCCCGTGGTCGTGCGGGAGCCTCGGGTACCATCGGCACTTGGGTGCTTGGATATACAGGAGCCTCGGACACCATCGGCAAACCAGGCCCTTGGTCTTACGGAAGCCTCAGGCACCATCGGCTACCTAGCCCCTTGGTCGTGCGGTAGCCTCGAGCACCACCGACACCTTGGTGCTTGGATGTGCGGGAACGTTGGACACCATCGGCAACCTAGGCCCTTGGTCGTGCGAGAGCCTCAGGCACCATCGGCACCTAGGGGCTCGGATGTACGAGAGCCTCGGAGACCATCAGCTAACTAGGCCCTTGGTCGTGCGGGAGCCTCGAGCACCATCGGCACCTCGGTGCTAGGATGTGAGGGAGCCTCGGGCACCATCGGTAGAATAGGCCCTTCGTCGTGCGAGAGCCTCGGCCACCATCAGGACCTAGGTGCTTGGATGTGTGGGAGCCTCAGACACCATCGGCAAACTAGGCCCTTGGTCGTGCGGGAGCCTCAGGCACCATCGGCAACCTAGGCCCTTGGTCGTGCGAGAGCCTCGAGCACCATTGGCACCTAGGCGGTCGGATGTACGAGGGCCTTGGACACCATCGACATCCTAGGCCATTGGTCATGCGGGAGTCTCGAGCACCACGGGCACCTAGGCGTTCGGATGTGCGGGAGCCTTGGACACCATCGGCAAACTAGACCTGTGGTCGTGGGGAAGCCTCAGGCACCATCGGCACTTCAGCGCTCGGATGTGCGGGAGCGTCAGACACCATCAGCTACGTAGGCCCTTGGTCGCGCGGGAGCCTTTAGCACCATCGACACCTTGGTGCTTGGATGTGCGGGAACCACGGACACCATCGGCAACCTAGACCCTTGGTCATGAGAGAGCCTTAGGCATCATCGGTGCCTAGGGGCTCGGATGTGCGAGAGCATCGGACACCATCGGCAACCTAGGCCCTTGGTCGTGCAAGAGCCTCGGGAACCATCGGCACCTGGACACTCGGATGTGCGGGAGATTTGGACACCATTCGCAAGCTAGGCCCTTGGTCGTGCGGGAGCCTCGGGCAACATCGGCCCCTCGGTGCTATGATGTGCAGGAGCCTCAAACAATGTCGGCATCCTAGGCCCTTGGTCGTGCGGGAGTCTCGAGCACCATCGACACCTTGGTGCTTGGATGTGCGGGAACCTCAGACACCATTGGCAACCTAGGCCCTTGGTCATGTGGGAGCCTCGGGCACCATCGGCACCTAGGGGCTCGGATGTGCGGGAGGCTCGGACACCATTGGCAAACTAAGCCCTTGGTCGCGTGAGAGCCTCGGGCACCATTGGTACCTCGGTGCTCGGATGTGCGAGAGCCTCAGGCACCATTGGTAGAATAGGCCCTTCGTTGTGCGAGAGCCTCGGGCACCATCAGCACCTTGGTGGCTCGGATGTACGGGAGCCTCGGACACCATCGGCAACCTTAGTGCTTGGATGTGCGGGGCCTCGAGCACCATCGGCACCTTGGGGATGTGGGGGCTAAAGAAAAGTGTCCCCGTTTCAGACAGTAAAGGCATGGGGGCTCGATTTTAGGGACCTTCACCGTTTTAATGTGGCGTTATTAGGCAGACAAGTGTGGCGCCTTATGAGCTGCAGGGATACGCTTTGTTTTGAAGTTCTCAGCGCTAAATACTTCCCGGAGGGTGATGTGCTGCGTCCCAAAAGAATTGATAAGCCTTCCTTTACGTGGAAGAGCATTGTGGAGGCGGCTAGCGAGTTGTATGATGGCTTTGGCTGGAATGTGGGGAACAGGAATAAGATTGATTTGTGGAAAGAGAACTGGGGTTTTGAGGGTTTATCGTGTGACTCAATTCGCCTTCCAAGAAGGGAGATCCAGGAGAATAGAGTTTGTGAGCTGTTGAATGAGGAGAAAGATGGTTGGAATGAAAAGAAGGTGAGGGAGATTTATGGTGATTTAGTGGGGGACCAAGTTTATAATATTCCCATTATCCCTGATGGTCCGAACGATTCTCGTATTTGGTTTCATAGCCCGTTTGCTAATTATTCCACTAAATCTGCTTATTCGTGGTTGACTCTCAGGCATATGGGGCTGGGGCCTCACCGGTTCTTCTGGAAGATGGTGTGGAAGTTGCAAACATTGCCTAATATCAGAATTTTCTGCTGGCGTATTAGGCATGATATTCTCCCCACTTATGAAAAAATTTCGACTATCAGAAGGGATTTCAACAGTGACTGTCCAAGGTGTGGAAGAGACAAAGAGACCCTTATCCATGCGTTGAAAGATTGCCCTAAGGCTCAAGCAGTGCTGGTGCATGGGGGTTTGAATAGTAATCTGCTGGAAGGTAACCACTGCCGGGGTGTAGACTGGATCGAAGAGGTGGCTCGCTCGCTGGATGTTAAGGCTCTCTCGGACTTTGTTTCGATCCTTTGGAATATTTGGAATTGCAGGAATAACAAAGTGTTTCAGAATTTGGAGGAGGAGGCCAAAGTAACGTGGGAGAGAGCTACTGCGTTGAGCCATGACTTTCACATTTTTAACTTGCTGAAGGAGCCGGCTCTGCCAAAGCCTGTTGTAGAGGAGGGATGGCGTAAGCCGAACCAAGGGAGGGTAAAGATTAACTTTGATGCAGCGGTAAAAGATCGGAAGACCAGCTTTGGAATTATTGCTCGTGACCACGAGGGTTTTGTCTTGGGGGTCGTGCTGGGGTGTTAAGCAGAAGCTACAGTGCGGAATGGGCAGAGTTTTACGCGTTGGAGGAGAGCGTTAATTTGGCTAAGGAAAATTTGTGGGCCCGGGTGGATTTTGAGTCTGATTGCGCTAGCCTGGTTAATCGCCTCAGAAGACCGAATGTTGACTTGTCAACTTTGGGCTACTACATTCGGGATTTGCTTAGTAATTTGAATCCGAGCTTTAGTTTTAATTTCAAGTGGGCCCCCCGCTGCTGTAATAAAGCTACAGATTAGCTTTGTTGTTTGGCTTTCACTAATAATTGTACTGAAACTTTTGATTTGGATTACCCGAGGGAAATCCACAATATTGTATTAAGTGATGCTATTAATTGAGGTGGCCGTTGTGCCTTTTCTTTCAAAAAAAAAGAATGTTTCCTCGTAGCACATTGACGAAGTTTTTTAGCTCTTTAAGGGGTAGAGATCCATTGCCCCCCGACATGCCCCCCCGGGCCGAGGTGGGGTGCGTCTAGCCCCCCATGGGTCATCCCGCAATGACTCATCAATGGTGGTGGGTCGGTCACCGGTGGTAGTGGCCAGGGTAATGATTTCCGGCCGGCCAAGCCCGTGCCCATAGAAATGTAGCCAATGACTGCAGGACCAAGTTTCCTATATCAAGAAAAGATCTCTTCAGGTGCCTTATGCAATATTACGGGCTCGAGCTTGGCTTGCCCGTCCGCCTTGTGCATCCCAAGTCGGCGACCACACGGCGCCTTGGCCTTCCCAAGGCCTTGCCTGCATTCGAAGCTGCCCATAACCCCAGTACCAAGTCTTTGACGGCAACGGCTCACTAGGGGGTGTAAGTTGAGATTGTAGACTCGGTCTTGGCTCGACGAAGTCCCAGTGGGATTTTACCCCTCGTAGTTCTCGTGCCAAGCAGTTGTGGTGCGCCCTCATTTGTTGTTCCTTCCGTTCCCCTACCATTCGATTGGTTGGGTGGACTGTTGGGCAGTGTGCGCGGGCGCTACTACTAGTACGCAATGGACATATGAGTGGTGTTTTGGTTGTGTGTATTGGCAGGCTCCATGCTAATCGCATCGAAATTTTGAGCCGCAGTCATCTTCATTAACTCCCCTTGTTGTAATTGAACCCAAGAGGTGGGATCGGGATCCTATGTTGCGTACCTAAGCCAGATAGAATTATGGATGTGTTGTCGTCCCTTCTTCATCTCGTACCCTTCGGGGTGTGTGGTGGACCTCAATCGTGCCTTGTGTCCTGAGTGCGCCCTTTTAAATTGGTGTGGCCTCATCGGTGCACTAGTGCTCGATCGTGCTTTCGAATGCGGAAAATATTTTTGAGAGTAGGGTTTAGGCCCTTATCTCTCGATGCCTATGCATTTTTTCCCTTGACACGAACAATGCTCGTGCTCTGTTATGACCTCTTCGTTGTTCACGCGGCATGTTGAGGGCCATACAGTGCCGACGTCGCGGAGGAATGCTACCTGGTTGATCCTTGCAGTAGTCATATGCTTGTCTCAAAGATTAAGCCATGCATGTGTAAGTATGAACAAATTCAGACTGTGAAACTGCGAATGGCTCATTAAATCAGTTATAGTTTGTTTGATGGTATTTGCTACTCGGGAAACCGTAGTAATTCTAGAGCTAATACGTTCAACAAGCCCCGACTTCTGGAAGGGATGCATTTATTAGATAAAAGGTCGAAGCAGGCTTTGCCCGTTGCTCTGATGATTCATGATAACTCGACGGATCGCACGGCCTTTGTGCCGGTGACGCATCATTCTAATTTCTGCCCTATCAACTTTCGATGGTAGGATAGTGGCCTACTATGGTGGTGACGGGTGACGGAGAATTTGGGTTCGATTTCGGAGAGGGAGCCTGAGAAACGACTACCACATCCACGGAAGGCAGCAGGCGTGCAAATTACCCGATCCTGACACTGGGAGGTAGTGACAATAAATAAAAATACCGGGCTCTATGAGTCTGGTAATTGGAATGAGTACAATCTAAATCCCTTAACGAAGATCCATTGGAAGGCAAGTCTAGTGCCAATAGCTGCGGTAATTCAGCTCCAATAGCGTATATTTAAGTTGTTGCAGTTAATAAGGTTGTAGTTGGACTGAAGGGGTGGGTCGGTCAGTTCGCCTCACGGTGAGCACCGGCCTGCTCATCCCTACTACTGGTGATACGCTCCTGACCTTAATTGGTCGGGTCGTTCCTCCGACACTGTTACTTTGAAGAAATTAGAGTGCTCAAAGCAGGCCTACGCTTGTATACATTAGCATGGGATAACATCATAGGATTTCGGTCCTATTATGTTGGCCTTCGGGATCGGAGTAATGATTAACAGGGACAGCCGGGGGCATTCGTATTTCATAGTCAGAGGTGAAATTCTTGGATTTATGAAAGACGAAAAACTACGAAAGCATTTGCCAAGTATGTTTTCTTTAATCAAGAACGAAAGTTGGGGGCTCAAAGATGATCAGGTACCGTCCTAGTCTCAACCATAAACGATGCAGACCAGGGATCGACGAATGTTGCTTTTAGGACTCCGCCGGCACCTTATGAGAAATCAAAGTTTTTGGGTTCCGGGGGGAGTATGGTCGCAAGGCTGAAACATAAAGGAATTGACGGAAGGGCACCACCAGGAGTGGAGCCTGCGGCTTAATTTGACTCAACACGGGGAAACTTACCAGGTCCAGACATAGTAAGGATTGACAAACTGAGAGCTCTTTCTTGATTCTATGGGTGGTGGTGCATGGCCGTTCTGAGTTGGTGGAGTGATTTGTCTGGTTAATTCCGTTAACGAACGAGACCTCAGCCTGCTAACTAGCTACACAGGTGATCCTCCGTGGCTAGCTTCTTAGAGGGACTATGGCCTTTTAGGCCAAGGAAGTTTGAGGCAATAATAGGTCTGTGATGCCCTTAGATGTTCTGGGCCGCACGCGCGATACACTGATGTATTCAACGAGTAGCCCTGGCCGACAGGCCCGGGTAATCTTTGAAATTTCATTGTGATGGGGATAGATCATTACAATTGTTGGTCTTCAACGAAGAATTCCTAGTAAGAGTGAGTTATCAGCTCGCGTTGACTACGTCCCTGCCCTTTGTACACACCGCCCGTCGCTCCTACCGATTGAATGGACCGGTGAAGTGTTCGAATCGCGGTACTGTGGGTGGTTCGCTGCCCTCGACATCACAAGAAGTCCACTGAACCTTATCATTTAGAGGAAGGAGAAGTCGTAACAAGGTTTCCATAGGTGAACCTGCGGAAGGATCATTGTCGAAACCTGCCTAGCAGAACAACCTGTGAACGCATTGCAAACAACACCGGAGGTGGTACAGGAGCATCCTCGCCTCTCGACTACCCCCGTGTCTCGAAGAAATCAGTCTCGTAATCCCTTTGCCCATCGGGTGGGGTGAGATGTCGGGATCAACCTCTTCGAGGCAAAACGATCAAGCCCCCGGCGCGAATCGCGACAAGGAATCGAAACAAAAAAAGGGGCACGCCTTCTGTCGCCGTACTGTTTGCGGTGTCGGTGCTTCAGTGATGTTGTTCTCTTGTCCCAAAATATACAGAACGACTCTCGGCAATGGATGTCTCGGCTCTCGCATCGATGAAGAACGTAGCGAAATGCGATACTTGGTGTGAATTGCAGAATCTCGTGAACCATCGAGTCTTTGAACGCAAGTTGTGCCCCAATCCATTAGGCCAAGGGCACGTCTGCCTGGGCGTCACGCATCGTCGGCCCCATCCAACCATGACATATCGAGCCTCGGTTGGACCGCGGGCGAAAATTGGCCTTCCGTGCACTCACAGCCAGCGGTTGGCCTAAATTTGAGTCCTCGACGACATTATCGTCGCGACGATCGGTAGGTAATGCTATAAGCAACCTCTTTCGGAGTCGTGCGTGTTCGTCGATCGAGACCTTTGAACCCTTTCGGCATCGCAAGGACGGTGCTCGCATCGCAACCCTAGGTCAAGCAGGATTACCCGCTAAGTTTAAGCATATCAATAAGCAGACGAAAAGAAACTTACCAGGATTCCCCTGGCAATGTCGAGTGAACTGGGAAAAGCCCAGCTTGAGAATCGGTCGCCATCGGCGTCTGAATTGTAGTCTGGAGAAGCGTCTTCAGCGACGGACCGGGCCCAAGTCCCTGGAAAAGGGCGCCGGAGAGGGTGAGACCCACGTCGTGCTCGGACCCTGTCGCACCACGAGGCGCTGTCTACGAGTTGGGTTGTTTCGGAATACAGCCCTAATCGGGCGGTAAATTCCGCCCAAGGCTAAATACAGGCGAGAGACCGACAGTGAACAAGTACCGCGAGGGAAAGATGAAAAGGACTTTGAAAAGAGAGTCAAAGAGTGCTTGAAATTGTCGGGAGGAAGGCAGATGGGGGCTGGTGATGCGCCCCGGTCAGATCTAGAACAGCGAGAGCTGGTCCGCTCATCAGCTCGGGTCGTGGCGATGGCCGAAGCTCGAGCCTTTGATATGCCCGTAGAGACATCGTCGCCTCGATTGTGGGATTCAGCACACGTCGTCTCGGTGTGTTTTGACACCTGTGTGCTCCGGGCGTCAGCCTGCGGGCTCCGCATTCGGCCCGTCTTGAAACACGGACCAAGGAGTCTGACATGTGTGCGAGTCAACGGGCTAGAAAACTCGTAAGGTGTAAGGAAGCTGATTGGTGGGATCCCTCACGGGTGCACCGCCGACCGACCTTGATCTTCTGAGAATGGTTCAAGTGAGAGCATGCCTGTCGGGACCCGAAAGATGGTGAACTATGCCTGAGCGGGGTGAAGCCAGAGGAAACTCTGGTGGAGGCCCACAGCGATGCTGACGTGCAAATCATTCGTCTGACTTGGGTATAGGGGCGAAAGACTAATCGAACCGTCTAGTAGCTGGTTCCCTTTGAAGTTTCCCTCAGGATAGCTGGAGCCCTTAGCGAGTTCTATTGGGTAAAGCCAATGATTAGAGGCATCGGGGGCACAATGCCCTCGACCTATTTTCAAACTTTAAATAGGTAGGACAGCGCGGCTACTTCGTTGAGCCGCACCATGGAATCGAGAGCTCCAAGTGGGCCATTTTTGGTAAGCAGAACTGGCGATACGGGATGAATCGGAAGTCGGGTTACGGTGCCCAACTGCGCGCTAACCTAGAACCCACAAAGAGTGTTGGTCGATTAAGACAGTAGGATGGTGGTCATTGAAGTCGAAATCCGCTAAGGAGTGTGTAACAACTCACTTGCCGAATCAACTAGCCTTGAAAATGGATGGCACTTAAGCGCGCGACCTATACCCGGTCGTCGGGGCAAGGGCTAGGCCCCGTTGAGTAGGAGGACGCGGCAGTCACCGCAAAACCTGAGGCCCGAGCCTGGGCGGAGCGGCCGTCGGTGCAGATCTTGATGGTAGTAGAAAATATTCAATTGAGAACTTTGAAGGACGAAGAGGGGAAAGGTTCCATGTGAACGGCACTTGCACATGGGTTAGTCGTTCCTAAGAGACGGGGGAAGCCTGTCCGATAGCGCGTCTAGCGCGAGCTTCAAAAGGGTATCGGGTTAAAATTCCTGAACCAGGACGCGGCGGCTGACGGCAATGTTAGAGAGTCTGAAGATGTCGGCGAGGGCCTCGGGAAGAGTGATCTTTTCTATTTAACAACCTGCCCACCCTGAAAACGGCTCAGCCGGAGGTAGGGTCCAGTGGCCGGAAGAGCACCGCACGTCGCGTGGTGTCCGATGCACCCCGGCGGCCCTTGAACATCTAGAGGACAGAGTGTCGTCAGTGCCCAGTCGTACTCATGACCGCATCAGGTCTCGAAGGTGAACAGCCTGTGGTCAATGGAACAATGTAGGCAAGGGAAGTCGGCAAAATGGATTCGTAAACTCGGGAAAAGGATTGGGTTTGAAGGATTGGCACAGGGTCCTAGTCCCGAACCCGTCAGCTGCCGGTGCACTACTCGAGCTGCTCTGGCAGCGAGAGCGGGTCGCTGCGTGCCGGCCGGGGGACGGACCGGGAATGTCTCCCTCGGGGGCCTTCCCCGAGCGACGAATAGTTGACTCAGAACTGGTGTAGACAAGAGGAATTCGACTGTTTAATTAAAACAAAGCATTGCGATGGTCCCTGCGGATGGTCACACAATGTGATTTCTGCCCAGTGCTCGGAATGTCAAAGTGAAGAGATTCAACCAATCGCGGGTAAACGGCGGGAGTAACTATAACTCTCTTAAGGTAGCCAAATGCCTTGTCATCTAATGAGTGACGTGCATGAATGGATTAACGAGATTCCTATTGTCCCTGTCTACTATCCAGCAAAACCACAGCCAAGGGAATGGGCCTGGCAGAATCAGTGGGGAAAGAAGACCCTGTTGAGCTTGACTCTAGTACGACTTTGTGAAATGAGTTGAGAGGTGTAGGATAAGTGGGAGCTCTCGGGCGAAATTGAAATACCACTACTTTTAACGTTATTTTACTTATTCGGTGAATCGGATGAGGGGCACGACCACTCTTTTTAGACCCAAGGCCAGCTTTGGTCGGCTGATCCAGGTGGAAGACATTGTCAAGTGGGGAGTTTGGATGGGGCGGCACATCTGTTAAAAGATAACGTAGCTGTCTTACGATGAGCTCAACGAGAATAGAAATCTCGTGTGGAACAAAAGGGTAAAAGCTCATTTGATTCAGATTTCCAGTATGAATACAAACCGTGAAAGTGTGGCCTATCGATCCTTTAGACCTTCGAAATTTGAAGCTAGAGGTGTTAGAAAAGTTACCACAGGGATAACTGGCTTGTTCCAGCCAAGCGTTCATAGCGACGTTGCTTTTTGATCCTTCGAGGTCGGCTCTTCCTATCCTTGTGAAGCAGAATTCACCAAGTGTTGGATTGTTCACCCACCAATAGGAAACGTGAGCTGGGTTTAGACCATCGTGAGACAGGTTAGTTTTACCCTACTGATGGTCGTGTCGCAATATTAATTCAACCTAGTACGTGAGGAACCGTTGATTCGCACAATTGGTCATCGCGCTTAGTTGAAAAGCCAGTGGCGCGAAGCTACCGTGCGCTGGATTATGACTGAACGCCTCTAAGTCAGAACCTGAGATAGAAGCGACGCACGTACCCGTCGCCTGATTTTTGACCCGCAATAAGGGTCTCTGGCCCCCAAGGGCACGTGTCGTAGGTGCAGCGGCGGCGGCAGACAAGTCGCGGGTACCTCCCTGGAGCGTAATTCCCACCCAGCGGTGGGTAGAATCCTTTGCAGATGACTTAAATACGCGACAGGGTATTGTAAGTGGCAGAGTGGCATTGTTGCCACGATCCACTGAGATTTAGCCCATTGTCGCTTCGATTCGTCCCTCTCCTATCACCGATCCGATCCCCCTCGTTCTTTTGTACGACCCGACCCTGGGGTCCCCAGGTGGGGGACTTGCTGTAAGGAGTTAGTTAAACAGCTGGCCGTGCCACCCTCTTCGGGAAACATGGCACAACGGGGGCCTTTGCTGGTGACTCTGGGCACTTGTTCAATTTTTTGTCCCACCGTGCCATTATGCCATATTTCATGGACCCAACATTCGGCTTCTTGTATTTGTTTTCGGCCAACAGCAAAATTTTCACTTGAAAACACCAAGTCACCTAAAATAACTGTCCCCGTTTCAGACATGTGGGGAAGCTCAACACTACCGGCACCGTGGTGGCTCGGATGTACGGGAGCCTCGAGCGCCATCAGCACCTTGGTGCCTCGGATGTGCGGGACCCCCGAGCACCATCAGAAACTTTGGCCCTCT
Organism: Gossypium hirsutum; assembly: GCF_007990345.1. Taxonomy (NCBI): domain Eukaryota; kingdom Viridiplantae; phylum Streptophyta; class Magnoliopsida; order Malvales; family Malvaceae; genus Gossypium; species Gossypium hirsutum. Next base: position 14,066 of record NW_024403011.1, on the reverse strand, counting down.
GTTGGTGCGAAAGCGTTGGGCTAAGAAAAGTGTCCCTGTTTCAGACATATGGAACCCAAAAAAAAACTGTCCCTCTTTCAGACACATGTATGTCGCCTGGTAGCGTATTGACCAAGTTTCTTTAGCTCTTTAGGGGGAAGTGACATTGAGCGAACAGGGGTTATCCAGGGCACTGCCCATGCCCATCGTACACCCGGACGTTGGTACCCCTCACCACCGATTAGGTTCCCGGCGGTGCTCCGACGATCCATCCCGGTGAGGCATCCCAAAATATATGAAAATGATGAACCGAGTCCCTCCCCAATACCAAAGGTAGAATTCGAATATCGTTACGTGTTCGGTACCCAAAAATGAATGAATTGTCCCGGTCCCTCCCCATTACAAGGGTAGAATTCGTATACCCAACAATGAATGAATCGTCCCGGTCCCTTCCCTTATGCAACAAGAGCCTCTAACACCTTGGTGGCTCGGGTGTGCGGGAGCCTCGAACAGCATCGAAACCTTGGTGGCTCAGGTGAGGGGGAGTCTCGAGTACCATCGGCCCCTTGGTGCTCGGATGAGCTGGAGCCTCGGCCACAATCAGCAACCTTGGTGCTTGGATGTGCGAGAGGCTCGAGCACAATCGGTACCTTCGTGCTTGTATGTGTGAGAGCCTCGAGCACCATTGGCATCTTGGTGGCTCGAATGTGCGGGAGCCTTTGACACCATCGACAACCTTGGTGCTTGGATGTGCGAGAGCCTCAAGCACCAAAGCAAAAGTTGGGCCCCTGTTGGTGCGGGAGTGTCGGGTAAAAAAAGTGTCCCCGTTTCAGACACATGAATGTCGCCTGGTAGCCCATAAAAAAAAAGAATGTCCCCTAGTAGCGGTAGCAAGCAATGCGCGCGTTTTCTATTTTTTCTACAAGATTTGGACGATTTCGGTTCTTAAATTTTTTGTTATGTGTCTGCCTTATTCGCTTTGGATATTATGGCAGTAAAGGGGGTTTGATTGTGTGATTTCTCTTGGTGTTGTTTCTTTCGTCTTTGTTTTTTTGGTTCTGTGTGGGGGTGTATCTGAGTTGTTGGTGTTTGGTGTCAGACGGTGTTTGTTCGGTGACAAGGCTTTTGCACTGTTTTAGTGCTTCGGGGTTCGTGCACAGGGCTTGCCTATTGGTTCTTGGTGGTGCTTTTTTGCTTTTTCGATGCTAGAGGGTTTTTTGAACCGCTGGACAATTTTGTGTTACGTGTGGGGCCCGTCTGCCGTCTTTATTCTATTTTCTTTGGTTTATTTTATTATATTTTCCATTTTTTCTCTACTTTTCATTGATTTCTTGGGTGCTTTTATGTTAGTTTGCGCTGCTTTTGCTTGGTTTTTGCATGGTTTTACGAGTGTCTCGTGAGATTTGACTGGTTACCACCGTGGTCCTCACGGAGGTCTCTGTTTTTATGTTCTTTGGCTTTCCTTTTCCGTACGTTTCTTGGGTGTTGTTTTGGATGGTTTTTAAGTCTTTTTTCTTCTCTTGGCGGTTTGTGGTCCCCATGGTGGTTAGGTCTTTGACCCGGGTGAAGCTAATCGCCTTTTTTACATATTCTCTTGCATGTCCTGGGGTTTTCCTTTTATTTCTCCTCTCCTTTTCTACGTTTTCTGCATGGTTTCTTGCATATAGGTTTTTCTGGGCTGCACGAATCTTGCTTTGGCGGGGGACTGGACTTTTCTTTTCGTGGGGGAAAAAGTTTTCACAGAATTATAAGGGACGGTATGGGAAGGTTTAAGAGCAAACGAAAGAGATACAGGGTTTTAGGAGGAGAAAGTCTGGAAGAAAGTTCGGCAAAAATGGCAAAAAAGAGGCTGTTTGAGAGTCTTTCACCTTTGAACGCGGTGGCTGGTGACCAGCCCCGCAAAGAACAATGAAAATCTTTTGTTGAAACTATCGGGGGGTTGGAAACCCCACGACAGTTCGGGAGTTAAAGCAACTTCTCGTTGCTAATGTCCCTGATATCATTTTCCTGTGTGAGACCAAAGTCCATGCTAATGAGTTGTCCCGTATTCGGTTCATGTGTAGGATGGAGGGGTGTTTTACCGTTAGCTCGAATAGGAAGAGTGGTGGCATGGCACTGATATGGAGGGATGGTGTTGATGTTACGATCCAGAATTACTCAAAATATCACATTGACTCGGTGGTCTGTAGGGAGGAAGGGGAGAAGATCCGGTTCACTGGCTTCTATGGGCAAACTGAGCCAAGTCTTAGGAATGAAGCTTGGGAGATGTTGAAAAGAGCAAAAAACAAGGTGAATGAAGGGTGGATTGTGGGTGGAGATTTTAATGCCATTTTAAACGATTCTGAGAAGGAAGGCGGTCGCAGAAAACCCAGGGCCGTGATGGATGATTTTGGGGATATCCTGGAAGAGTTAAGTTTGAGGGATACGAAAACGTTGAATGGCTGGTTCCCTTGGTCGAACATCAGAGAGGGTAACAGGCTGGTGAAAGAAAGGTTGGATAGGTTTGTCATCTTGGATGATATTATGGAAAAAATGCCTTTACTTGCTTCCTATGTTGTTCACCAATCCAAATCCGACCATGAAGCCATCATTATGGATTTGTATGGTAATAGACTGCAGGGGAAAGGTTTTAATCCGAAGACGTGTTTTAGGTATGATCGTTGCTGGGCAAAGGAGCGGGAGGCTAGAGATATTATCTCTAGCATCTGGTCCAACGAGGGGATCAATCTCTTGGGAAAAATGGTGCTGATTAAGGAAAGGTTAGGCCCGTGGCAATACCATCGGTATAGGAGAATGAAATACAAAGTTAAAAGCTTGGAGAAGGATATTGAGAGATTTATGAACGGGCAATGAACGAGAGAACTTCTTACTTGCTTAAGGAAGCTCGCTACAAGCTGGGCCACTTTTATGATGCGGAAGAGCAATATTAGGCAACTAGGTCGAGATCCCAATGGCTTAGGGAATGGGATAGAAATACGCGCTATTTCCACATGCGGGCGTCGAGACGGAGGAAGAAAAACAACATCGACAGACTTAAGGATGAGCAGGGTATTTGGCATGATGACAAAGAGGAGATCTGCCACGTTGCTTGAGACTATTTTAATGTTTTGTTTAAGACCTCTTTAGGGGCGATGGAGGAAAGTAGTGTTCAGGTCATTTCCGAATGCATAAGCGAGGAGATGAATAGGAGATTGAATGGGGAATTCACTGAGGAGGAAATTTTGCTGGCCTTTAATCAAATGGACCCTCGTAAGGCTCCTGGGATTGATGGGCTGTCGGGGAGTTTTTATAAGGACCATTGGGCTACTGTGGGAGAGGATGTGTTGTGCATGTGCCAGGAGATGCTCAATGGTGATAGGAGTGTTAAGCCTATTAACGAAACTCTCATTGTTTTAATCCCAAAAGTTTAAAACCCTTCCATGGCTAACTTTTGCCCGATTAGTTTGTGCAGGTTCCTCTACAAGATTATCTCGAAGACCCTTGCGAACAGGCTAAAAACGGTCCTTCCTATGTGCATTAGCCAAAATCAAAGCGCGTTTGTCCCTAATAGGCTGATTCATGACAACATATTGGTGGCTCATGAGATTATGCATTATCTCTGGAGTTCAAAAAATGGCCTGAATAAGGGTTGTGTGGTTAAGCTCGATATGAGCAAAGCCTACGATCGTGTGGAATGGAATTTCCTTAAGAACATTATGCTTAAGATGGGTTTCTCTGATATGTGGGTTCACAAAATTATGGACTGTGTGTGCTCTGTCCGGTACAGAGTCAAATGTAACTCCATTATTTTCGATATCATTACTCCGAAAAGAGGGCTCCGGTAAGGGGATCCGTTATCCCTGTATTTATTTCTTTTTTGTGTGGAAGCCCTGTCTCGCATGTTGACTCATGCTCAGGAGACTAAGTCTATTAAGGGTGTCTGGGTTAGTAAGGACGGCCCGAGAATCAACCACCTATTTTTTGCTGATGATGCTTTACTATTTTTCAGGAACAGGCAGAGCGAGGCGGAGGCTTTTTCAGATATTTTGGAGTCATTTGAAAAGATGTCTGGCCAAAAAATTAATATGGAGAAATCGATGATCTACTTCAGCCCCAGTACCTCTAACTTTCATCGTGCGAGTTTGAGTAGTATCCTTAAGATGAGGGTGGTAAATAACCTTGATACTTATCTTGGTCTATCCATCCCGATTGGCAAGAAGAAGACTGCGGCTTTCCAATGCATGCTGGATCGAATTGCAAATAGAATTAAAAGTTGGTCAAAGAGTTTATTGTCGAACGGTGGGAAGGAAATTTTCATAAAGTCAGTCCTACAGTCGATTCCTACCTATCTGTTGGTGGTTTTCTTTCTTTCGGAGGGTCTCCTGGAAAAGATCGAGTCCATGATTAGCCGGTTTTGGTAGAATGGGAAGGATAAGACTAGAGGTTCAAATTGTTTGGTGTGGGATCAGGTTTGTTTTCCAAACAGAATGGGGGGCCTGGGTTTCAAGGACCTCCTGTGTTTCAATGTGGCGTTGCTGGGAAGACAGGTTTGGAGGTTGGCTAGCTGTAAAGATACGTTTTGTTTTAAAGTTTTAAGCACCAAGTATTTCCCAGATGGTGATATCTTTCGGCCAAAGAAAGTTGACAAGCCGTCTTTTACGTGGAAGACTATTGTTAGAGCTGCATGTATTTTACATGAGGGCTTCAGGTGGAACGCGGGAAATGGCAGAAAGATTGACTTTTGGCAGGAGAATTGGGGTGTTGAAGGGCTTTCGGGGACGTCGATCTGTCTGAATAGAAGGGAAGTGCACGAAACTAGGGTCTCTAAGCTGGTTGACGGGTCGAATGGTGGCTGGAGGGAGGAGAGGGTTCGAGAGATTTTCGGTGAGTACATGGGGGACCAAATTTGCAAAATACCCACTCTCCATAATGGTCTGGACGATCACCGCATTTGGTTTCATAATCAGCTAGGGTCCTACTCCACGAAATCCGCATATTCCTGGATGACTTTAAAATAAGTGGGTTTTGGTCCTCATCATTTTGCCTGGAGACTCATTTGGAAGCTTCGCACATTACCAAAAATCAAGGTTTTCTGTTAGTGAATGGGTCATGATATTTTGCCGATGTACGAGAACATCTCTAAAATCAGGAGGGATTTTGATTGCATGTGCTCGCATTGTGGGAGCGAAAAGGAGACCCTCATTCATGCTCTGAAAGATTGTTCGAAAGCCAGGGCGGTTTTGATGTACGGGGGGATCGATAACGCTCTGGTGGATGGTCATTACCGTAGATGCGTGGACTGGTTCGAGGACACGGCCCGATCGCTGGATAAGAAGGCGTTATCGGACTTTGTTACTGTGCTTTGGAATATATGGAATAGCAGAGATAATAAAGTTTTTAGAAACACGGGTGATGAAGCGAGGGTTATCTGGGATCGAGCGGCTGTGTTAAAGAAGGATTTCTGCAGTTATAATTTTTTGGTAAAACCGTTGATCCCCAAACCGGTCGGGGAGAAAAGGTGGCAGAAACCTGGAACTGGGGTGGTTAAAATAAACTTTGACGCTGTTGTCAATAGGGGAAGGATGAGCTTCGGGATTGTTGTGAGGGACCATGAGGGTTTCGTGCTTGGGGGACGCGCAGGTGTCATGGAAAATTTGGAATTGGAGCGGGAGAAAAGATGGCTTAAGCTGGAGCTGGAGTCGGACTGTGAGAACTTAGTAAATCGGCTAAAAAGGGCGCGTGTTGACTTTTCAACCTATGGCTTCCGCATTCGGCAGATCCTTAATTCTTTTGATGCATGTTTTACTTTTAATTTTAATTGGTCGCCACGCTGTTGTAATAAAGTGGCGGAACAGCTTTGTACTTGGGCTTTTAAAAATAATTGTTCTAAGACTTTTGACATGGACTATCCGATTGAGATCCATGATGTAATTTTGAATGATGCTATTAATTGATTTGTTTTGACCTTCGGGTCTTTTTCCATAAAAAAAAATAATGTCGCCTGGTAGCTTATTGACCAAGTTATTTTAGCTCTTTAGGCGGGAAGTGATATTGAGCGACAAGGGGTTGTCCAGGGCACTGCCCATGCCAACCGCATGCCCGAACGTCGGTGCCCCCATTACCGGTTAGGTTCCCGACGGTGCTCCGGTGATCTATCCCGGTGGTGTTCCGGCGAACCGTCCCAGCAGTGCTCCAGCAAACCATTCCAGCAGCATAGGCCCTTGGTCGTGCAGGAGCCTCGGGCACCATCGGTACCTTGGTGCTAGGATGTGCGAGAGCCTCGGACACCATCGGTAACCTAGGCCATTGGTTGTGCGAGAGCCTCGGGCACCATCGGCACCAAGGTGCTTGGATGTGCGGGAGCCTCAGACACCATCGGGAAACTAGGCCCTTTGTCGTGTGGGAGCCTCGGGCATCATCGGTAACCTAGGCCTTTGGTCGTGCGAGAGCCTCGGGCACCATCGGCACCTGGGCGCTCAGATGTGCGGGAGCCTTGGACACCATTGGAAACCTAGGCCCTTGATCGTACGAGAGCCACAGGCACCATCAGCACCTAGGCGCTCAGATGTACGGGAGCCTCACACACCATCGGCAAACTAACCCGTGGTCGTGCGGGAGCCTCGGGCACCATCGGCACCTGGGCGCTCGGATGTGTGGGAGCATCGGACACCATCGGCAAACTAGGGCCTTGGTCTTACGGGAGCCTTGGGTACCATCGGCCACCTAGGCCCTTGGTCGTACGGGAGCCTCGAGCACCATCGACACCTTGGTGCTTAGATGTGCGGGAACCTCAGACACCATCGGCAACCTAGGCCCTTGGTCGTGCGGAAGCCTCGGGCACCATCGGTACCTAGGCGTTCGGATGTGCGGGAGCCTCGGACACCATCGGCAAACCAGGCCCGTGGTCGTGCGAGAGCCTCGGGCACCATCGGCACCTGGGCACTCGGATGTGCGGGAGCGTCGGACACCATCGGTAAACTAGGCCCTAGGTCTTGCGGGAGGCTCGGGCACCATCGACTACCTAAACCCTTGGTCGTGCGGGAGCCTCGAGCACCATCGACACCTTGGTGCTTGGATGTGCGGGAACCTCAGACACCATCGGCAACCTAGGCCCTTGGTCGTGCGAGAGCCTCGGGCACCATCGGTAAACTAGGCCCTTGGACGTGTGGGAGCCTCGGGCACCATCGGCTCCTCGGTGCTTGGATGTACCGGAGCCTCGGGCACCATCGGCAGAATAGGTCGTTCGTCGTACGAGAGCCTCGACAAGCATCGGGACCTAGGTGCTTGGATGTGCTGGAGCCTTGGACACCATCGGCAAACTAGGCCCTTGGTCGTACGGGAGCCTCGGGCACCATCGATAACCTTAGCCCTTGGACGTGCGAGAGTTTAGGGCACCATCGGTACCTGGGCGCTCGAGTGTGCGGGAGTGTCAGACACCATCGGCAAACTAGGCCCTTGATCGGTCGGGAGCCTCGGGCAACATCGGCCCCTCGGTGCTATGATGTGCGGGAGCCTCAGACAATGTCCGCATCGTAGGCCCTTGGTCGTGCGGGAGTCTCGAGCACCATCGACACCTTGGTGCTCGGATGTCCGGGAACCTCGGACACCATCGGGAACCTAGGCCCTCGGTCGTTCGAGGGCCTCGGGCACCATCGGCACCAAGGGGCTCGAATGTACGGGAGGCTCGGACACGATCGGTAAACTAAGCCCTTGGTCGTGCGGGAGCCTCGGGCACCATCGACATCTCGGTGCTCAGATGTGCGGGAGCCTCTGGCACCTTCGGCAGAATAGGCCCTTCATCGTGCGACAGCCTCGGACACTATCGGCAACCTTAGTGCTTGGATGTGCGGGAGCCTCGAGCACCATCGGCACCTTGGTGCCTGGGATGTGCGGGCTAAAGAAAACTATCCCCGTTTCAGACAGTGGAATGTTTCTTGGCAGTACATTGACGAAGTTTTTTTAGCTCTTTAAGGGGTAGAGATCCGCTGCCCCCCGACGTGCCCCCCTCCGAGCCGAGGTCTAGTGTGTCTAGCCTCCCCATGGGTCGTCCCGCAACGACTCATAAACGGTGGTGGGTCGGTCACCGGCGGTAATGGCCGGGGTAATGATTTTTCGGCCGGCCAAGCCTGTGCCCATAGAAATGTAGCCAACGACTCCAGGACCAAGTTCCCTATATCAGGCAAAGATCTCTCGGGGTGGCTTATGCATTGCTATGGGCTCGAGCTTGGCTTGCGCGTCCGCCCCCGTTACATTTAGGGATGCCTTGTGCATCCTAAATCGGTGACCACACGGCGCCTTGGCCTTCCCAAGCCCTTGCCCGCATTCGAAGCTGCCCGTGACCCCAGTACCAAGTCCCTTTGACAGCAACGGCTCACTGGGGGTGTAAGTTGGGATTGTAGGCTCGGTCTTGGCTCGACCAAGTCCCAGTGGAATTTTGCCCCTCATAGTTCTCGTGCCAAGCGGTTGTGGTACGCCCTCGTTCGTTGTTTCTTTTGCTCCCCTACCATTCGATTGGTTGGGTGGGCTGTTGGGCGGTATGCGCGGGCGCTACTACTAGTACGCAATGGGCATATGAGTGGTGTTTTGGTTTTGTGTATTGGCAGGCTCCATGGTAATCATATCTAACTGTCGAGCCGCGCTCCTCTTCATTAACTCCCCTTGTTGTAATTGAACCCAAGGGGTGGGATCGGGATCCTGTGTTGCGTACCTAAGCCAGATGGAATTATGGATGTGTTGTCATCCCTTCTCCATCTCGTGCCCTTCGGGGTGCGTGGTGGACCTCAATCGTGCCTTGTGTCCTGAGTGCGCCCTCTTAAATTGGCATGGCCTCTTCGGTGCACTGGTGCTCGATCGTGCTTTCGGATTCGGAAAATATTTTTGAGAGTAGGGTTCAGGCCCTTATCTCTCGATGCCTATGCATTTTTTCTCTTGACAAGGACGATGCTCGTGCTCTGTTATGACCTCTTTGTTGCTCACGCAGCCTGTTGAGGGGCATGCAGTGCTGACGTCGTAGAGGAATACTACCTGGTTGATCCTGCCAGTAGTCATATGCATGTCTCAGTTATAGTCGGTCTTAAGAGACGGGGGAAGCCCGTCCGATAGCGCGTC
>NW_024403011.1:0-2500 GCF_007990345.1 Gossypium hirsutum | reverse complement strand
CATCCCAGAATATACGAAAATGATGAACCGAGTCCCTCCCCAATACCAAAGGTAGAATTCGAATATCGTTACATGTTTGGTACCCAACAATGAATGAATCGTCCCGGTCCCTCCTCATTCCAAGGGTAGAATTCAGATACCCAACAATGAATGAATGGTCCTGGCCCCTCCGCTTTTGCAACAAGAGCCTCCAGCACCTTGGTGGCTCGGATGTGCGGGAGCCTCGAACACCATCGGAACCTTGGTGGCTCAGATGAGGGGGAGCCTCGAGCACCATCGACACCTTGGTGCTCGGATGTGCTAGAGCCTCGGCCACCATCGGTAACCTTGGTGCTTGGATGTGCGAGAGGCTCGAGCACAATCGGTACCTTGGTGCTTGTATGTGCGAGAGCCTCGAGCACCATCGACAACCTTGGTGCTTGGATGTGCGAAAGCCTCGAGCACCATCGGCACCTTGGTGCTTGGATGTGCGGGAGCCTCAAGCACCAAAGCAAAAGTTGGGCCCCTGTTGGTGCGGGAGCGTCGGGTAAAAAAAGTGTCCCCATTTCAGAAACATGAATGTCGCCTTGTAGCGCATTGACCAAGTTTTTTTAGCTCTTTAGAGGGGAGGTGATACTGAGCGACTAGGGGTTGTCCAGGGCACTCCTACGCCCACCGCATGCCCAAACGTCGGTGCCCCCACCGCCAGTTAGGTTCTCGGCGGTGCTTCGGTGAATTGTCCCAGCGGTGCTCCGGCGAACCATTCCGGTAGCATAGGCCTTTGGTCGTGCGGGAGCCTTAGGCACCATCGACACCTTGGTGCTAGGATGTCCCGGAGCCTCGGACACCATCAGCAACCTAAGCCGTTGGTCATGCGAGAACCTTGGGCACCATCAGCACCTAGGTGCCTGGATGTGTGGGAGCCTCGGCCACCATCGTAACCTAGGCTCTTGGTCGTGCGAGAGCCTCGGGCACCATCGGCACCTAGGCACTCGGAGGTCCGGGAGCCTCGAACACCATCGGCAACCTAGGCCCTTGGTTGTGCGAGAGCCTCGGGCACCATCGGCACCTACGCGCTCAGATGTACGGGAGCCTCAGACACCATCGGTAAACTAGGGCCGTGGTCGTGCGAGAGCCTCGGGCATGATCAGCAAACTAGGCCCTTGGTCTTGCGGGAGCCTCGGACACCATCGACAAACTAGGCCCTTGGTCGTGCGGGAGCCTTGAGCACCATCGACACCTTGGTGCTTGGATGTGCGGGAACCTCGGACACCATCGGCAACCTAGGCCCTTGGTCGTGCGAGAGCCACGGGCACCATCGGCACCTAGGCGCTCGGATGTGCGGGCGCCTCTTATAACATCGGAAAACTGGGCCCTTGGTCGTAAGGGAGCCTCGGGCACCATCAGCAGCTCGGTGCTTGGATGTCCGGGAGCCTCAGGCACCATCGGCAGAATAGGCCCTTTGTCGTGCGAGAGCCTCGGCCACCATCAAGACCTAGGTGCTTGGATGTGCGGGAGCCTCGGACACCATCGAAAAACTAGGCCCTTATTCCTTCGGGAGCCTCGGGCATCATCGGTAGCCTAGGCCCTTGGTCTTGCGAGAGTTTCGGGCACCATCGGCACCTGGGCGCTCGGATGTGCGGGAGCGTCGGACACCATCGGCAAACTAAGCCCTTGCTCGTATGGGCACCTCGGGCAACATCGGCCCCTCGGTGCTATGATGTGTGGGAGCCTCGGACAATGTCAGCATCCTAGGCCCTTGGTCGTGCAGGACTCTCGAGCACCATCGACACCTTGGTGCTTGGATGTACGGGAACCTCGGACACCATCGACAACCTAGGCCCTTGGTCGTGTGAGAGCCTCGGGCACTGTCGGCACCAAGGGGCTCGGATGTGCGGGAGGGTCAGACACCATCGGCAAACTAAGCCCTTGGTCGCGCGGGAGCCTCAGGCACCATCGTCACCTCGGTGCTCGGATGTGCGGGAGCCTTGGGCACCATCAGCATAATAGGCCCTTCGTCGTGCAAAAGCCTCGGGCACCATCGACACCTTTGTGGCTCGGATGTGTGGGAGCCTCGAGTAGCATGGGCACCATGGTGGCTCGAATGTACGGGAGCCTCAGACACCATCGGCAACCTTGGTGCTTGGATGTGCGGGACCCTCGAGCACCATCGGCACCTTAGTGCCTGGGATGTGCGGGCTAAAGAAAAATGTTCCCATTTCAGACAGTCGAATGTTTCCTGGTAGATTATTGACGAAGTTGTTTTAGCTCTTTGAGGGATAGAGATTCGCTGCCCCCCGACATGCCCCCCTCTGAGCCGAGGTGGGGTGCGTCTAGCCCCCTTTGGGTCATCCCGCAACGACTCATCAACGGTGGTGGGTCAGTCACCAGCGGTAGTTGTCGGGGTAATGATTTTTCAGCAGGCCAAGCCCGTGCCCATAGAAATATATCCAACGACTCCAGGACCAAGTTCCCTATATCGGGCAAAGATCTCTTGGGGTGGCTTATGTATTACTATCGG
>NW_024403010.1:0-29880 GCF_007990345.1 Gossypium hirsutum | reverse complement strand
AAGTCGTTGTACATTTTCGTGCTCCCCGGGTGAATTGACATTCGGCTACAATGGGCTTCGTTCAGAATCATCGGAATGAGTTCCGAATTCCTTGGAACACACAAACGACTTCTAAACCTCAAACAACCATCATCATCAATCTGAAACTCCGATTCCTTGTTCGGAACACACTCAGCTCGTTTTGCAACCAATTCATCATCGACTTTCTGAGCTTCACGAATTTGATGAGTCAATAATGGTTTGGCTTTTAATTCAGCTACTAACACATTGTCAGGTAGAACAGACAAGTGTACATTCATCGCTCGCAAAGCAAACAGTGATTTCCGGCTTAAGGCGTCCGCAACCACATTAGCCTTTCCCGGGTGGTAATCAATGACAAGCTCGTAATCTTTCAACAACTCAAGCCAACGTCTTTGTCGCAGATTCAAGTCTCGTTGAGTCATCAAATATTTGAGACTTTTGTGATCCGAAAACACATGGCACTTCTCACCAAACAAATAATGTCGCCATATTTTCAATGCAAACACAATGGCGGCTAGTTCGAGATCATGGGTCGGATAATTTCTCTCGTGTGGCTTCAATTGTCTCGACGCATAGGCCACAACTCGACCTTCTTGCATCAATACGCAACCCAACCCAAGTAGGGATGCGTCACTATAAATGACAAACTCTTTACCCGATTCGGGTTGCACCAAAATTGGAGCTTCAGTCAAATGAGTTTTCAGTTGATCGAAGCTTTTCTGACATTTCTCCGTCCATTCGAACTTAACATCCTTTTGAAGTAGCTTCGTCATTGGTGTGGCTATCATCGAGAAACCTTTGACAAATCGTCGGTAATAACCGGCGAGCCCTAGAAAGCTCCGGACTTCGGTAACATTTCTCGGAGGCTTCCAGTTAAGTATGGCTGAAATTTTGCTCGGGTCAACTCGAATACCCGATGCGGATACCACATGACCCAAGAAGCTAACCTCTCTTAACCAGAACTCACTTACTGAACTTAGCATATAACTGCTTATCCCGCAAAATTTGCAACACTAGCCTCAGATGCTCAGCATGTTCGGTCTCATCTCTTGAATAGACCAAGATGTCATCAATAAACACAACTACGAACCGATCCAAATACGGCCTGAAGATCCGATTCATCAAATCCATAAACACCGCAGGGGCATTAGTGAGCCCAAACGGCATCACTAAGAACTCGTAGTGACCGTACCTCGTTCTGAAAGCAGTTTTGGGTACGTCCGAATCTCGAATCCGCAACTGATAATAACCCGATCTCAAATCTATCTTTGAAAACACCGATGCTCCCTTTAATTGATCGAACAGATCATCAATACGCGGTAACGGATACTTATTCTTTATCGTCACTTTATTCAGTTGACGATAGTCAATGCACAACCTCATGGTTCCGTCCTTCTTTTTCACGAACAATACTGGTGCACCCCAAGGTGAGAAACTCGGTCGAGCGAAACCTCTATCCGTCAATTCTTGCAACTGAGCTTTCAACTCTTTTAACTCGGTTAGTGCCATACGATACGGAGCGATCGAAATTGGCGTAGTTCCAGGTACAAGCTCAATACCAAACTCTACCTCCCGAACAGGTGGCAAACCCGGTAACTCTTCAGGAAAAACATCCGGGTATTCACAAACCACCGGCACCGATTCGGGTTTCTTTTCTAACTCCTTGTCATCAAGTACATACGCGAGGTATGCTTCGCACCCTTTCCTTACATATTTCTGGGCCAACATTGCTGATATTACAGCTGGCAACCCCCTTAAGTCCGCAGACTCAACTCGGATTATTTCGTTATTTGCGCACCTCAAATCGATAGTCTTGCTTTTGCAATTCACAACCGCATCATGCGCGGTTAACCAATCCAAACCAAGAATAACATCAAACTCGTCGAACGGCAAAAGCATCAAATCGGCCGGAAAACAGGATTCTCGGATTATTAGAGGGCATCTCTTACACACTTTATCAACAAGTACGCATTGACCCAAAGGGTTTGATACTCGAATTACGAGCTCAGTAGACTCAACAGGTAGAGTCTTACTGGTTGCTAAGGTTTCGCATACATATGAATGAGTAGAACCAGGGTCAATCAATGCAATCACATTAGTATCAAAGAGAGTGAAGGTACCAGTGATGACGTCGGGGGAGGATGCCTCCTCTCGTGCGCGAATGGCATATGCTCTAGCAGGAGTACGGTTCTCGGCTCGATCGGCCGTATCAGAGGCCCCCCTCTGACTACCACCCCTGCCTCCTAAAATTCTCGGTGGTCTACCTCTAGATGTCACTCCACTAGGTCTTGCACCTTGAATCTTATTCTTCTCATCCAGCTCCGTGCAATCTCTAATGAAGTGGTCCTTCGAACCGCATCCGTAACAGGCCCTGCTAGTAGACTTGCCCCAACATTCACCTAGGTGTCGTCTTCCACATTGGGGACATTCAGGTTTCTCGTGACGATTATTGCCCACACTAGCTACCGAAGTAGCTCGGGACCATCATGTCTTGCCCGATGGAAATTCCCGCAGTCGCCCCGTATTAATGTCTCCCATGAACTCTTTACAGCTAGAACGGAGCTACCCGTCGATCTTTACGATATCCTAGCTCAATTCCCTTCCTCTCTCCTCCAATTCTCCGCCTCAGCTCGTTCGACATGTACGAATCTTTTATCAAAATACCATTAGTCTTTAAATCTTATTCATCCTTCTCAATCTTGCCATAGCAACCTATCATACAACCGCAACCTACTGATCTTAAAATTCATGTCCGTATTCAAACAGTCAGTACGGCCTTGCTTGAGTTCAAGAACTCTACCTTCGACAATACCGGGTAATAAATTTTTCGAATTCGTTGAAGAGTCCAGTACTCGCTCGTCGGACTATGGAAATCAAGGTCCTCCACCAATAGGCTGAGTTCGCACAAAGTACAGCACATTAGACATCGCGGGTGCATGACAATCATCGAACACCCATGGTGTACAGCCAGACTCGCCCCTTCCCTCATCAGTACATGCCTTGAACCCCCCCACGCTTCCTAATCAAGTCTACAGGTGCTTATCAGCCTCACAGGTCACGACGAGGCATACAGGCCTTGTGGATATCAAATGGGATTGTTGACAGCCGGTTTTCGGCATATGCGCGACCCACTCATCATCATGGAAGGCTGTTTAGCCCCCTCACCTTAATTCGCAGATGACTGAGGTTCAACAGGCGGCGTCCCTTGTGCAGAGCAGCCGCTACCTCTCAACGTCATCCGCTAGGGTTCTTTCTTCACCGGGTCCATTTACTAATCAAAACAAAAACATTTCAACTGTCAGAAGTCATCACACATTTAAACATTAACATTCGCATGTATAGCTAGACTCATACGCGCTATAGTAGTCCTAGAACCGACTAAACCATAGTCTGATACCAATCAAATGTAACACCCCGAACCCGAAACGACACCGGAGTCGAACACGAGGTGTTAACTGACTTTAAACCTATAAAATTATTTTCCAGACACTCCAATCTGTGTACTAGCGTTTAAAAATCATATCTTGAGTTTCGTAACTCGAAAATCAGTTTTGTAATTTTTCCCAGAAACTAGACTCATGTGCCATCTATGTAATTTTTTTCTAGAATTTTTGGTCGGGCCAATTAGTACAGTTTATTAGTCAAATTCGCCCATGTTGCAGGGGTCGACTACACTGACCTTTGCCCATTACGACTTGGATATCTCCCTGCACGGGGCTTCATACTGATGCCGTTTGTTCTAGAAAACTAGACTCAGAGAGGAATCTGTACATATATGGTACGACCCCTAATTATCGATGGTTAATTTATAATGAATTTCCAAAGTCGGAGCAGGAATCCAGAAACCCTTCTGGCCCTATCCCACAAAAATCTGTTTATCTCTTAATATACTGCCCATATGATCTCTTCGTTACTTCCTCATGAAAACAGACTCATCGAGCCTTCGATTACATAATTTATCATCAACTAATTCCACTCCTACTATTTTAGTGATTTTCAATCTCATGACACTGCTGCTGCCAGCATCTGTTACGAAAGTAACTAGGTCCATTTCATGCCTACCTTGATCCAACTCAATCGAACATTCGTGCCATTTCGCATGGCTTAAAGTTTACATGCAAAGTTAAACACAACGTAATAGCTTATACATGCCAAAATGTTCTTCTAAGCCAACTAAGAAGAAAGTACCAAAACTTGCTATCCGGTTGATGACTTCGATGACGGCCTGACCCCGCAAAAAATAGATGAGTCCAAGCAACCTATAATGGTGACAAGGAAACACCGAGTGAGTTTATAACTCATAAGTCATAAGCAATGCACTACCATCCATCAATAACATTATCACAAGAGGAAACAAAATGGAACGAGACAATTTACTCCATCCATACCGAACCATACCATAGTTCCTCCAACCTATCGATTCAGTTTCATATCAATTCATGCATTCACATTCCGTATACTCATCAATAGGACATTGAAGCATTTCATAAATCAATTTATTTTCGTTACAATCAAACGACTAAACGGCCTTTCACCATCCTACGATAAATTTTATGTACGTGACTTCAAGTATATTTGTCATATAGGTTCAAACTTACCGAGCTCAACACCAAGTATAAGCATAGCACCTATTACCATGTACTCAAGACACTTACCCGATCCGCTGTCCGGATCGCTCAATAGTGTCGCACACATAGTGTCCATAATGATTCACGAATGTATATTGAGTCCGCACACTCAGTGCTATATAATCAACTCGCACACTAGTGCTACGTAATCAAATCGCACACTAGTGCTACATAGTCAAACTCGCACACTTAGTGCCGCATGGTCAATTCGCACACTTAGTGCATCATATTCATTTCGCACACTTAGTGCAACATAGTCAAATCGCACACTTAGTGCTGTACAATTTAATCCCGCGCACTTAGCGCCAATCTCATGCTCATAAATGGTTAACCCGCACGTTAGTGCCGAGATCAACAACTCAGTACATCTTACCCTTTCTTTTCATTCAACAATTTCATCATCACATACGTACATGCATATATAATATTTATTTATTCATTCCATCAGCATCATACATAAACATTATGACCATTTGAAATAATACCAACTACATGCTAATGACTTACCTTGTTGGGTAAGACGGTTCCAACTCGGCTACTCAGTGATCTTTCTTTGCCTTGCTTGATCTCCTCCTTTAGCTCCTTGAGCTAATCAATAATCACTAGTTTAACCATCTTGTTAAACATTCATAATTCAATCACATGCTTAGTAGTTTGTATATCCAACCATCCCACAATACTCATGTGATGGCCGAATGGATGTGTGTACAATGTCAACTATAACATCATGTAATCCAATATGACACATTCTTAGTTCCACATCTGATGCCCATTAACATAACAAATTAACAATATAATTTACTCATGTGGCGAATATACATACTCCAATAATATCAATACTCACTTTAAGTATATGCCGAATATACTTAATCATACACACACCTAACCAAAAATTCTAAAATCTTATATCATTATAATACATCAAATCCTTTTCACATATCACTCAAATCAATACTTATTTACTATAACATCTTACATTCGGCATTTTGCAACCATATAGCCGATTCTTCCTACTTGTACCCATGCATCTATTAATCCTAGTTGGTCAAACACTTCACACACTAGGATTCATCAAATTTTTAACAAGAAATAAAATCTCTAATCCTCCAAACTACCATGCCGAACCTTCATGGAGTTGCTAAGACTCCCTATTCTACTTCTCACACACTCTCACATCCAAACCTTTTATTAAACACCCAAAGTCAACCATCTCCTTACCTCATCACCAAAGACATCAAAATACCAACAAAGAACGTAACATTCATGCCGAATGTCATCCCATCATTTAACAAAGTTTGAACCATGGCTAGGTAGATTTTGAACTTACAACTTAAAATATACATGAATCTTAAAGATAACATTAAAACATACCTCAATCTAGTTACATGCATGCCAAAACTTCCTCTAATCCTCTTCCTTAGGATTTTCGGTCAAAAAGAGTTGAAAAAGGATGAACAAAACCTTTCTTTTCCTTCCTTTAGCTCACGGCAATGGGGTGTATGCATGAGACCATTATTTTTTTTCTTTTTTTCATCACCCTTCCTTCATTATTTAATTATCATGCTTATTATTTATTTTCCTTACCATACATCACTAACACAACATGTGGTGACATGTTTCCACCCATAGCATGGCCGGCCACTACATATTAGGGAGGGGGAATTTGACATGCAAGTCCCCTTTTTCTTCCACATGCACTAATAGGTCCTCATGCATTGACCTATCACATTTTAAAATTTTCTCATATAAGTCCTATTGACTAAATTCACATGCAATCGACTAAATCGAAGCTTGAAATTTTCACACATTCATGATTACATATTCTAGACAATAAACATCACATTCGAACCTTTCGGTGACTCGGTTTAGCGGTCCCGAAACCACTTCCGCTAGGGTCAATTTTGGCTGTCACAATATGTGTCATTTAAATAGCTAAGTGCAATGGCTCATGCTGGTTGATGAATTATTTTGTATATGGCATGAAATATGGCTCATATTTTCTATCGGGTTGTAACCCTATAACATGTGTGCATGCAAAGTGTCATTTGATGTGGCTTGGGAATGATGGATTAAGGTATGGCATGTTATTTGGTAATGGCCCATGATCGGTGAGTATGGCCAGAACAATGTATAAATTTAAAGTTAGAAAGAAGATATAAAAACTTATAGGTTATGAATTGGTATGAAAAGATTAGGAAATGCATGTAAAAATTGAGATAGTGCATGGAGCGTTAAGGACATAATTAATCATGGATTTGGATATTGGAGTAGTTCAAATGTGAATTGTTGTATGCTGAGAACATGTACAAATGAGTGAGTCCTAAAGGGTGGCAAAAAGGCTTGGAAAATAGCCTGAAATTGCCACACGGGTAGACACACGGGCTGTGTCCACACACGGCCTGCCCCATGGGCATGTGATCCGGCCATGTGTCCCCTGCACTTAAATTTATAAGTCAAAATGCCCAGTAGTAAACACATAGGTGTGTGTTTAGACGTGTGAGAGACACGGCCTAACCACATGGGCGTGTGCTCGGCCGTGTGAAGCTTGCACCATTTTTTAAGAAATCATTTCATTTTATTGGGCACAGCCTAGCCACACGGCATGTGACACGGCCATGTGACCTTATTTTGGTGTTGACGTCATAGTCAAAGAGTTACACGGCCTGTGGACACAGGCGTGTCAAGAGTACACAGGCATGTCCCCATTTCAAACGGGCATGTGGCTCTGTATTTAAGAAAATTCCCAACTTTCTCTAAAGTTTCCAGTTGGGTCCTGAACTATTTTTGATGTATGTTTAGACTTCGTAGGTCCATACAAGGGATGTCCCGCATATGTTTGAATGACTTTTGATTTGAAAGAAATATGATAGCCCGATTTTGCTTGAACAATTGTATGTATGTTCGGTAATGCTTCGTACCTTGTCTTGGCCTCGGATACGGGTAAGGGGTGTTACACTATTATGGTAAGACCGTCATGATTTTGATGGAAATAGAATTGGGTTGTGTAAATTAGTTAATTGAATTAATTAAATTAAAATATATAAAATAATTATTTTATGGATCAATAATCAGTTTTGTTGGATAATTATACGAGCTTGTTTTGATTTGGATTGAGACTAGATAGTACATAAAATTAAACTCAATGGAAACAGGCCCAGCAAAACCCATGAGGGGACTTTGTAATCTTTGAAGAAACTTTGTAATAGTTTTTGCAATTTTATGTTTTTCATAGGATGGCACCATAGAAACCTTTACCTAGCCGAAGTCGATCTTAGTTTTCAATTGTAGATTAGGTATTTTTATATTTATATGATTGAATGAATGATGAAATCAAGAAAGCATACCATGCATACATGATAAACATGTCATTGAGATTAGGAAGAATGTTGATCTCCCGTCAAATGTAGTAGGTAATTTTGTCTATTCTACACTTGAGGAGCTTGTTTTATAACCAATTAGCATTTAATATTATGTTTTTGATATCAGTAGTTACAATTAAATATTAGTAAGATATGTGTTTTTTAACACAATTTGTCAATGACGTGACCTATTAGGCCAACATGAGCCTTAGGTAGTTCTATTATGTTAAATTGAGTTTGTAGGATGAATATTTATAGGCCTAATTAATGTGGAAGCAAGGGACGACTGATACACAAGTTTCCTGAGCTGTCAAAGCATGAAACAAACCAAGCAAGGCATAATTTCTCATCATGTCACGCCATGCAAGGGCTATGACACGACATAGGTTGATGTGATGCCCAAGAATATCAAGGCTAGTTTTTTCCACACAATCGACTTTATACAAAGACCTAGAACATGCGAAGACCTAATATGGGCTACCAACACTTCTATAAATAGACTTTAGAGGTTTCAAATAACTATGTCGTCTTAGATGCAATTGAAAACCCTAGTAGTTTAGGAGTAGGATTAGATTAGTTTTCTTTCAACTTTGATAATCGTTTGATTTCCTCTTGGAATGATTTCAGTCCAAGAGTTCATTTACTTATTAAAGTATTCAACTTCTTTCTTCTTTGCAATAGACATTTTCATTTATTTTATTAAACTATTTGTTCTCCATTCGATATCAATCAACAATTACTCTAACCTCATTATCTTTTGATTCAATCATATTCTTTACATGATTTATTCGATTGAGTTAGAGGTTATGAATAACATGAGTTGTAACACCCTCATCCAACCCAATCGCCAAATCCGATTATGAAGTGCCACAAATGGACCAGTTTGAACTAAGAACCAAATTATAAACTAATAATTTTAAGATGGTCTTTACTAAATATTATATATATCTTACAACAAAAACCCTAAATTAGAACAAAAGTAATATCTCAAACTTTGAACTCTAAGGAAACAATTTATCTAAAAATATATTCAACCCCGAAGTGAAGCCTCTGAAGGTACCCCTTCCTATGTGCACGACACCTTACTGATGATGATCCTAGATCTAACACGATCTAGTTTGGTCCCTCCTTGATTTCATATCCTATAAACTTGTAAATAACATACCAACACTTTGGTAAGTCAATGAACTTAGTGAGTTTCTTATATACAAAATGCACACCTCGCCCCTTCTTTACTAGGGTAAATTCTTAAAAGAACAATATAATATTTTAACTCCCTGCTTCTACTCAGACTTTAGCGCATTATCTAAACTTGCGAACTCTCATTGAACAGCCCGTGTTTAGTGAAATCAAAATGTGGTTTTGGGACCACAAATCCGAGTTAGAAAGAAATTTTATTTTAATATTATTGCATGGTCTATATTATGATAGGAAAGATGTATGAAAATTTCGATAAGAAAATTTATAGATTTCATGTTTAATTATAGAAAGGACCAATTGCATCAAATGAAAAAGTTGAGTTCTAATAGCTATAAGTATTAAATAGGTATAGAATTCAAAACTTGAGGTCCTTATATGGTAACTATACCATTAAGAAAAGTTAGTAGATATTTTTGATGATTCAACCATCGAAAATTAGAAAAAGAAAATGACTAAATTGGAAATTGAAATAAATAAAAGATGATAAATAAAATAATATCTAATATCATCATTTTATATCATCTTCTCCCCAAATTCTATGGAAACCCTAGGAAAGAGAAAGAAAAATAATCAAGCTTAATTGGGTAAGTAATCTTGTCTCATTTTAGTAATTTTTATATTTTAGAGATCGGAATAACCTAATCTAGCTATTTTGGGGATCAATTTGTAAAGTTATCAAAGTATTAAAATTTTCCATGGATGAATATGCTGAAAATTTTAATTTTTGAAAGGTTGTTGATAGATAAACAACTTTTGTAAAGTGAATTTTCATGAAATTGTGATTTAGATGTAAAATTCATGGAAAATTTCTTATTTTTATGAAACATATGTGGTATAAATGTTATATGTAAAAATTGGTTAGGCTTGGAATAAGGATTAAATTGCACGAATTTTGCCTAGGATGTGAATTGAATTAAATTGAGTATGAAATAGATTAAATTGATGTTAAATTCATTTATATAGATCCGGAAAGACCTAGTACTGAGTTGGTTTGAGAAAAACAAAAGTGTCGATAGTAGATCTTGAACGAACAAGTATGAGGTAATTAGTGTATTAGATTATGTATATTAATATGCTTGGAGTTGAATATGTTAATTTATAAATTTTTAATGTATAAATTAATTAAATGCTAATATTGCTCGATAATATAAGTCCGTTTGAATAAATGGAATTCGATGGATACAGGATTTCTGATTGGTTGTGGTCTGCATATGTTGCAGTTGTGACAGCCCAAAATTGACCCTAGTCGGGAAGTGGTTTCGGGACCACAAACCGAGTCATAAAAATAATTGATTTCCATATTCTATGCTTATTATGTGTGTACATGAGTATGTGGAAGTTTCATTCTCCAATTTTGCCAATTGCATGAGAAATTATTAAATAGGGATTGATATGAGACATGGTGAAAATATGATAGGCTAATTTAAAATGGTCTATTAATGCATGTTGTGAAAATGATGGGTTTGCATGTCAAATTACCCAAAATTTGACTAGTGGTTGGCCATGCTATGGGTGGAAACATGTTGGGAACATGTTGGCCTAGTGAGGTATGTAGGAAAAAAATAAAATAAGGGGCATGGGCATAAAATAATGAAAAGGAGTATGATGAATACAAAAAAAAATGTGTTAGTTGTTTCCCCCCCATTGCCGTGAGCTAAAGAAAAGAAAGGAGAAAATTTTTGTTCATCCTTTCTCATCTTCATTTAGCCGAAACTAGAAAGAAAAAACAAAGAAAAAAAATGCTCATCCTTTGGTTCATCCTTGGCCAAAATTTTAAGGAGGAAGGAAGAAGAAAGGTTGAAGAGGTTCGGCCATGCATGTAGCTAGGCTAAGGTATGTTTGATGATGTTCCATGAGATGCATGCATGTTTTAGTTGTTAGCTTGAGTTCTACCTAGCCCATGGTCTAAATCTTGCTATGTGATGGAAATGACACTCGGCCATGGATGCATCATTCTTGGTTGATGTTTGATGTTGTGGTGATGAGGCATGAGGATGAGTTAAGATTCGGCCTAGGTGGAGTTTGTGTTAATGCCATTGCATGCTAAATATGAAGCTTGTTAATGATGCATGTGATGGTGGCTTGATGATTCTTGAACCTCCTTTTTAGCATTTTTGAGTGAGCACATATGTGCATTGGTTGCTAAATGGAGAAGAATCGGCTAGCAAGTTGTGTGCTAAGGCCGAATATAACTTTTGCATGTTAATGAGCAATGCTGTGTTAAATTGATGGAAAGGGAGAGGATGCTTTACTAGTGTGTATATGTGTGTATTAGCCAAGTTTTGAACTTGAAACAAAAGGGTGTTTAGTCAATACAAGTGACCATACTTGTAGAATGTATTAAGTGTTGAAATCGGCCCCAAAATAGACATGCATATTCGGCCAAGGGGGAAAAATTAGCTAAAATGTTGAGTTTGATTCATGATTCCGTACATATGTGACTTTAATGTCTAATGTATAAATATGGGCTAAGTGCCTTGTGTTCCTCTTTTCGATGCTCAAATGATTAAATCAATTTATTTGTTTAATTAAGCTCAAGAGCAAAGGGGAACTAAATCCGATAAAGGGAAGGAAAAAGTGGTCGAATAGCTATCGGAATCGTTCGACAACACCCGAGGTAAGTTCTTGAGTAAGAGAGCTTAAATTATGATGTGATTAGATCATGTTTTAAGCAAATTAAAATCATGCTCTTTGTGTGGCTATTGAGCCGAATTTGCAAGAATGATAAATGTCTTGTGTTTGAGTTTTGCTAACGAAAATGAAATACGAATGGGCCATGATTTATTGTTAAATGTGCATGGTTATTTGAATGATGTCCGGGCTAAGTCCCGAAGGCTTGTGCTAAGTGATAATATCCGGACTAAGATCCGAAGGCATTTGGCGAGATACTAATTCGGCTAAGCCCGAAGGCATTTGTCGAGATACTAATTCGGGCTAAGCCCGAAGGCATTTGTGCGAGATACTAATTCCGGGCTAAGCCCGAAGGCATTTGTGCGAGTTACTAAATCCGGGTTAAGTCCCGAAGGCATTTGTGCGAATTACTATAACCGGGCTATGTCCCGAAGGCATTTGAACGAGGAGCTATATCCGGTTAAATTCCGAAGGTACGTGATTTGGGAATGAATGAACTTGCTGTAAAATTCCAGTTAATACTCTCGAAACATCCCAACATTGAGGTATGTTTCGTATGTGCTTGAATTTAGTTGAGCCCTTACAAATAAGTATTCGCTCAGTTGATAAACGAGCTACCGGCCTTTGGCTGAGTTGATCTTTTGTGTATGTACATAAGGGTTGATAATGTGAAGCAAGTACGATATCGTAAATTTGTGCATATGAAATTATCCGTTTAGCTATATGAATGCTATACTTTTGTTGTGCTGGAATTCCTTGCTCAAAACTTACTAAGCATAAATTGCTTACTCCGTTTCATTGCTCCTCTGTTTTATAGATTTGGTTCTCCAGCTATCGGACTCGGGATCTTGAAGTCAAAGTCGCCCACACTATCAAAGCCCCCCTTTTGGTACAATTTTGGTTGAACTTCGAAATGGCATGTATAGGACTACCCGTTTGTTGTGGGTCGTGGACCCTTTGGACTTGTATAAATTTTGGATAGCCATGCGAAAATGGCTTATATGTGTTTGAGTATAATGTTATAATCATTTGGTGTGGATATGCTTGACAAGGATTGGCCACGGGGATGGTTAATCACTTTCATAAATTGTGCTATTTATGCAAAAAGGGCTAGTTGAATCATGGAAACCATGAAATAGGTAAAGTCTACCTTAAAGGCAGATGCTGACAGCAGCAGTGATGTAGATTTGGAAAATCACTAAAAATAGAAGGAAGGGAATTAAATAGTGAATAAATTATGTAAACAAACCTTGATGAATCTACTTTCATAGGAAAGTAACGAAACAATCATACGGACAGTATGTTAAGAGATATTCAGGTTCTCGTGAGACAGGGCCAGAACGGTTTCTGGATTCCCTGTTCCGACTTTGGAAATTCATTATAAATTAACCAGAGATAATTAGGAGTCATACCATATATGTATAGATTCCTCTCTGAGTTAGTTTCTATAGAAACAAACGGCATCAGTATTGGAGCCCTGTACAAGGAGATATCCAAGTCGTAATGCGCAAAGGTCAGGGTAGTCGATCCCTGTAACATGGGAGACTTTGACTAATAAACTGTACTAATTGGCCCGACCAAAAATTCTAGAAAAAAATATGTAGATGGGCATATGAGTCTAGTTTCAGGGAAAAATCACGAAACTGATTTTCGAGTTGTGAAACTCAAGATATGATTTTTAAAGCGACTAGTACGCAGATTGGCAGTGTCTGGGAAATATTTTTTATAAGGGGTTTAAAGTCTGTTAACACCTCGTGTTCGACTCCGGTGTCGGTCTCGGGTTCGGGGTGTTACATTTGATTGGTATCAGAGCTACGGTTTAGTCGATTCTAGGACTACCGTAATGCGTTGGGTCTAGCTATACATGCCATTTTATGTGATTACTTGATAGTGTGGTGATTTCTGACAATTGTAAATGTGTTTATTTATAGTAATGGATCCGATCCCAACCGAGAGGTAGCTGATGATCTTGAGAGTGTAGCGCCTGCTCCCGCACAAGGGACAGCGCCGGCGGACTCTCAACCTAATGCTAGTAACCCGAATGATGAAGCTAGACAAGCTTTCTATAGCGTGATGAATGATTGGTTCAACCAATACATTCGAACTAATACGGCTGTCCCACAACCTCCATTCCCAACTAATACCACCCCGCACCTACAATACCTCCGGTAATGACCAAATAAGGTCAAATAAGCCCCCAGTTGACAGAATCCGAAAACATGGGGCTACTGAATTTAAAGCTACGGATAGCGACGATGCCGAGCAAGCTGAATTTTGGTTGGACAACACTATCCGGGTACTCGATGAGCTATCTTGTACACCCGATGAATGCCTAAAGTGTACTATCTCCTTGCTACGTGATTCTGCCTATTATTGGTGGAGTACTCTGACTTCTGTTGTGCCCCGAGAGCAAGTAACTTGGGAGTTTTTCCAAACTGAGTTTCGGAAAAAGTATATCAGTCAGAGATTTGTTGATCAAAAACGGAAGGAATTTCTTGAGCTTAAGCAAGGTTCCATGTCAGTTACTGATTACGAGCGAAAATTTGTTAGACTTAGTAGATACGCTCGGGAATGTGTTTCGTCCGAGGCTATCATGTGTAAACGCTTCGAGGATGGGCTGAATGAAGATATAAAAATGTTCGTTGGCGTTCTTGAAATACGAGAGTTCGTAGTACTGGTCGAGCGAGCTTGTAAAGCCGAAGAGCTTAGAAAAGAAAAACAAAAAGTTGATGTGGGAACTGGAGAGTTTCGTAAAAGATCTTCGGGAAAGTCTCTTCAACAGGCATCGAAGAAATTTCGAGATGATGCGGGCCAGTTTAGAGGCACTTCGGGCCTTTTTAGACGAGATCGTGATCGACCCCTGTGGGTACACGAGGCACTTCGGTCGCCAGTGTTGGGAATGAACGTCGAGATAGAACGAAATGTCATATTGCGGTAAATGGCATTCGGGGAGTTGTAGATTCCCTGACCGCTCCTGTTACAAGTGCGGATCAGTTGACCACTTCATTAAAGATTGCCCGAGGTTGTTTGAACAGAATGAAAATCAGAGTGGGAAACCGGGTGCTACCACTGCTCGAGGTAGACCATCTGGAAATACGGGCAATGCTAGTGGTGGTCAAGAGGATCTAGAGATGCTACGACCAGATCCGAGGCTCGTGCGCCTGCTAGAGCTTATGCTATACGTGCCCGCGAGGATGCTTCTTCGCCTGATGTTATTACCGGTACTTTTACTCTCTTTGATACTAATGTAATTGCTTTGATTGACCCGGTTCTACTCATTCTTACATATGTGAAACCTTAGCATCCAGTAAGACTTTACCTATTGAGTCTACTGAGTTCGTAATTCGGGTGTCAAATCCCTTGGGTCGTTACGTGCTTGTCGACAAAGTGTGTAAGAAATGTCCCCTAGAAATTCGAGGTTCCTGTTTTCCGGCGGACTTGATGCTTTTGCCGTTTGATGAATTTGATGTTATTCTTGGTTTGGATTGGTTGACCGCGCATGATGCGGTTGTGAATTGCAAAAGCAAGACTATTGATTTGAGGTGCGCAAATAACGAAGTAATCCGAGTTGAGTCTACGGACTTGGAGGGGATGCCAGCTGTAATATCAGCAATGTTGGCCCAGAAATATGTAAGAAAAGGGTGCGAAGCATACCTTGCGTATGTACTGGATGACAAAGAATTAGACAAGAAACCCGAATCTGTGCCGGTGGTTTGTGAATACCCGGATGTTTTTCCTGAAGGATTACCGGGTTTACCACCTGTTCGGGAGGTAGAGTTTGGTATTGAGCTTGTACCTGGGACTACGCCGATTTCGATAGCTCCGTATCGTATGGCACCAACCGAGTTAAAAGAGTTGAAAGCTCAGTTGCAAGAATTGACGGATAGAGGTTTTGCTCGACCAAGTTTCTCACCTTGGGGTGCACCAGTATTGTTCGTGAAAAAGAAGGACGGAACCATGAGGTTGTGCATTGACTATCGTCAACTGAATAAAGTGACGATAAAGAACAAATATCCGTTACCGCGTATCGATGATTTGTTCGACCAACTGAAGGGAGCCTCAATGTTCTCAAAAATAGATTTGAGATCGGGCTATTATCAGTTGCGAATTCGAGATTCGGACATACCCAAAACTGCTTTCAGAACGGGATATGGTCACTACGAGTTCTTAGTGATGCCGTTTGGGCTCACAAATGCCCTGCGGTATTTATGGATTTGATGAATCGGATCTTCAGACCATATTTGGATCGGTTCGTAGTTGTGTTCATTGATGACATCTTGGTCTATTCAAGAGATGAGACCGAACATGCTGAGCATCTGAGGCTAGTGTTGCAAATTTTGCGGGATAAGCAGTTATATGCTAAGTTCAGTAAGTGTGAGTTCTGGTTAAGAGAGGTTAGCTTCTTGGGTCATGTGGTATCCGCATCGGGTATTCGAGCTGACCTGAGCAAAATTTCAGCCATACTTAACTGGAAGCCTCCAAGAAATATTACCGAAGTTCGGAGCTTCCTGGGACTCGCCGGTTATTACCGACGATTTGTCAAAGGTTTCTCGATGATAGCCACACCAATGACGAAGCTACTTCAAAAGGATGTTAAGTTCGAATGGACGGAGAAATGTCAGAAAAGTTTTGATCAACTAAAAACTTATTTGACTGAAGCTCCAATTTTAGTGCAACCCGAATCAGGCAAAGAGTTTGTCATTTATAGTGACGCATCCCTACTTGGGTTGGGTTGCGTATTGATGCAAGAAGTTCGAGTGGTGGCCTATGCGTCGAGACAATTAAAGCCACATGAGAAAAATTATCCGACCCATGATCTTGAACTAGCTGCCATCGTATTTGCTTTAAAAATATGGCGACATTACTTATTTGGTGAGAAGTGCCATGTATTTTCGGATCACAAAAGTCTCAAAAATTTGATGACTCAAAGAGACTTAAATCTGCGACAAAGACGTTGGCTTGAGTTGTTGAAAGATTACGAGCTTGTCATTGATTACCACCCGGGAAAGGCTAATATGGTTGCGGACGCCTTAAGCCGGAAATCATTGTTTGCTTTACGAGCGATGAATGTGCACTTGTCTGTTCTACCCGACAATGTGTTAATAGCTGAATTAAAAGCCAAACCATTATTGATTCATCAAATTCGTGAAGCCCAGAAAGTTGATGATGAATTGGTTGCAAAACGGGCTGAGTGTGCTCCGAACAAGGAATCGGAGTTTCAAATTGATGATGATGATTGTTTGAGGTTCAGAAGTCGTTTGTGTATTCCAAGGAGTTCGGAACTCATTTCGATGATTCTGAACGAAGCCCATTGTAGCCGAATGTCAAGTCACCCGGGGAGTACGAAAATGTACAACGATTTGAAACGTTGGTTTTGGTGGCATGGTATGAAACGAGACATCTCCGACTTTGTTTCGAGATGTTTAATATGTCAACAAGTGAAAGCGGAACATCAAGTGCCTTCAGGATTACTTCAGCCGATCATGATACCCGAGTGGAAATGGGATCGAGTCACAATGGACTTTGTGTCCGGACTGCCATTGTCAACAAGTAAGAAGGATGCGATTTGGGTTGTTGTTGATAGACTGACTAAGTCGGCTCACTTTATCCCCGTGTGTATGGATTTTTCATTGGATAGACTAGTTGAATTGTACGTTTCTCAGATTGTGAGATTACACGGGGTACCTATTTCTATCGTGTCGGATAGAGATCCGAGATTCACCTCGCGATTTTGGAGGAAATTGCAAGAAGCTTTGGGTACCAAGCTGCATTTTAGCACTGCTTTTCATCCCCAAACCGATGGTCAATCTGAGCGGATAATTCAGATACTTGAGGATATGTTGAGATGTTGCATCCTCGAGTTCAGTGGTTCATGGGAACGGTATTTACCTTTGATTGAATTCGCTTACAATAATAGTTTTCAATCAAGTATTAAGATGGCACCTTACGAGGCTTTGTACGGTCGTAAATGCCGTACACTGTTGTTTTGGACCGAGCTCGGTGAAAGTAAAATTTTCGGAGTTGATTTGATTAAGGATGCTGAACAGAAAGTAAAGGTAATCCGTGAAAGTCTGAAAGCAGCCACAGATCGTCAAAAATCGTATGCGGATTTGAAACGAAGGACATTGAATATCAGGTGGGAGATAAAGTGTTCCTTAAAGTTTCGCCTTGGAAAAAGGTACTCAGGTTTGGCCGTAAGGGCAAGTTGAGCCCGAGATTCATTGGGCCGTACGAAATCTCCGAACGAGTTGGTCCGGTTGCGTATAGATTGATTTTGCCCCCTGAGCTTGAAAAGATTCACGACGTCTTTCATGTTTCGATGCTTCGACGCTATCGATCTGATCCATCGCACATAATTAGCCCATCAGAGGTTGAAATTCAAGCCGATATGAGTTATGAAGAAGAGCCGATGCATATCCTAGCTCGTGAAGTGAAGGAGTTGCGAAACAAAAGGGTTCCGTTAGTGAAGGTGTTATGGCTCAAACACGGGATCGAGGAAGCTACTTGGGAAACCGAGAGCTCGATGAAAGAACGATACCCAAACCTATTTACCGGTAAGATTTTCGGGGACGAAAATTTCTTAAGTGGGGGAGAGTTGTGACAGCCCAAAATTGACCCTAGTCGGGAAGTGGTTTCGGGACCACAAAACGAGTCATAAAAATAATTGATTTCCATATTCTATGCTTATTATGTGTGTACATGAGTATGTGGAAGTTTCATTCTCCAATTTTGCCAATTGCATGAGAAATTATTAAATAGGGATTGATATGAGACATGGTGAAAATATGATAGGCTAATTTAAAATGGTCTATTAATGCATGTTGTGAAAATGATGGGTTTGCATGTCAAATTACCCAAAATTTGAGCTAGTGGTTGGCCATGCTATGGGTGGAAACATGTTGGGAACATGTTGGCCTAGTGAGGTATGTAGGAAAAAAATAAAATAAGGGGCATGGGCATAAAATAATGAAAAGGAGTATGATGAATACAAAAAAAAATGTGTGTAGTTGTTTCCCCCCCCCATTGCCGTGAGCTAAAGAAAAGAAAGGAGAAAATTTTTGTTCATCCTTTCTCATCTTCATTTAGCCGAAACTAGAAAGAAAAAAACAAAGAAAAAAAATGCTCATCCTTTGGTTCATCCTTGGCCAAAAATTTTAAGGAGGAAGGAAGAAGAAAGGTTGAAGAGGTTCGGCCATGCATGTAGCTAGGCTAAGGTATGTTTGATGATGTTCCATGAGATGCATGCATGTTTTAGTTGTTAGCTTGAGTTCTACCTAGCCCATGGTCTAAATCTTGCTATGTGATGGAAATGACACTCGGCCATGGATGCATCATTCTTGGTTGATGTTTGATGTTGTGGTGATGAGGCATGAGGATGAGTTAAGATTCGGCCTAGGTGGAGTTTGTGTTAATGCCATTGCATGCTAAATATGAAGCTTGTTAATGATGCATGTGATGGTGGCTTGATGATTCTTGAACCTCCTTTTTAGCATTTTTGAGTGAGCACATATGTGCATTGGTTGCTAAATGGAGAAGAATCGGCTAGCAAGTTGTGTGCTAAGGCCGAATATAACTTTTGCATGTTAATGAGCAATGCATGTGTTAAATTGATGGAAAGGGAGAGGATGCTTTACTAGTGTGTATATGTGTGTATTAGCCAAGTTTTGAACTTGAAACAAAAGGGTGTTTAGTCAATACAAGTGACCATACTTGTAGAATGTATTAAGTGTTGAAATCGGCCCCAAAATAGACATGCATATTCGGCCAAGGGGGAAAAATTAGCTAAAATGTTGAGTTTGATTCATGATTCCGTACATATGTGACTTTAATGTCTAATGTATAAATATGGGCTAAGTGCCTTGTGTTCCTCTTTTCGATGCTCAAATGATTAAATCAATTTATTTGTTTAATTAAGCTCAAGAGCAAAGGGGAACTAAATCCGATAAAGGGAAGGAAAAAGTGGTCGAATAGCTATCGGAATCGTTCGACAACACCCGAGGTAAGTTCTTGAGTAAGAGAGCTTAAATTATGATGTGATTAGATCATGTTTTAAGCAAATTAAAATCATGCTCTTTGTGTGGCTATTGAGCCGAATTTGCAAGAATGATAAATGTCTTGTGTTTGAGTTTTGCTAACGAAAATGAAATACGAATGGGCCATGATTTATTGTTAAATGTGCATGGTTATTTGAATGATGTCCGGGCTAAGTCCGAAGGCTTGTGCTAAGTGACAATATCCGGACTAAGATCCGAAGGCATTTGTGCGAGATACTAATTCCGGGCTAAGCCCGAAGGCATTTGTGCGAGATACTAATTCCGGGCTAAGCCCGAAGGCATTTGTGCGAGTTACTAAATCCGGGTTAAGTCCGAAGGCATTTGTGCGAATTACTATAACCGGGCTATGTCCCGAAGGCATTTGAACGAGGAGCTATATCCGGTTAAATTCCGAAGGTACGTGATTTGGGAATGAATGAACTTGCTGTAAAATTCCAGTTAATACTCTCGAAACATCCCAACATTGAGGTATGTTTCGTATGTGCTTGAATTTAGTTGAGCCCTTACAAATAGTATTCGCTCAGTTGATAAACAAGCTACCGGCCTTTGGCTGAGTTGATCTTTTGTGTATGTACATAAGGGTTGATAATGTGAAGCAAGTACGATATCGTAAATTTGTGCATATGAAATTATCCGTTTAGCTATAGAATGCTATACTTTTGTTGTGCTGGAATTCCTTGCTCAAAACTTACTAAGCATAAATTGCTTACTCCTTTCATTGCTCCTCTGTTTTATAGATTTGGTTCTCCAGCTATCGGACTCGGGATCTTGAAGTCAAAGTCCCCACACTATCAAAGCCCCCTTTTGGTACAATTTTGGTTGAACTTCGAAATGGCATGTATAGGACTACCCGTTTGTTGTGGGTCGTGGACCCTTTGGACTTGTATAAATTTTGGATAGCCATGCGAAAATGGCTTATATGTGTTTGAGTATAATGTTATAATCATTTGGTGTGGATATGCTTGACAAGGATTGGCCACGGGATGGTTAATCACTTTCATAAATTGTGCTATTTATGCAAAAAGGGCTAGTTGAATCATGGAAACCATGAAATAGGTAAAGTCTACCTTAAAGGCAGATGCTGACAGCAGCAGTGATGTAGATTTGGAAAATCACTAAAAATAGTAGGAATGGAATTAAATAGTGAATAAATTATGTAAACAAACCTTGATGAATCTACTTTCATAGGAAAGTAACGAAACAATCATACGAACAGTATGTTAAGAGATATTCAGGTTCTCGTGAGACAGGGCCAGAACGGTTTCTGGATTCCCTGTTCCACTTTGGAAATTCATTATAAATTAACCAGAGATAATTAGGAGTCATACCATATATGTATAGATTCCTATCTGAGTCTAGTTTCTATAGAAACAAACGGCATCAGTATTGGAGCCCTGTACAAGGAGATATCCAAGTCGTAATGCGCAAAGGTCAGGGTAGTCGATCCCTGTAACATGGGAGACTTTGACTAATAAACTGTACTAATTGGCCCAACGAAAAATTCTAGAAAAAAATATGTAGATGGGATATGAGTCTAGTTTCAGGGAAAAATCACGAAACTGATTTTCGAATTGTGAAACTCAAGATATGATTTTTAAAGCGACTAGTACGCAGATTGGCAGTGTCTGGGAAATATTTTTTATAAGGGGTTTAAAGTCTGTTAACACCTCGTGTTCGACTCCGGTGTCGGTCTCGGTTCGGGTGTAAAAAAAATAAAAGCATGATAAGTCTCGAGTCTCGTTAAGTGTAAGCATCCTGATCGGTAGTGATCCTGCATGTGTTACGGACTACAGTAGTTCTTTGTGAGCATCTTATTAAATGATCGGTTGTGATCTTGCAAATATTGCAGACACAAACGCAACTCTTTATGAGCGTCCTAACATAGGCTCTTTAAGAGCTTTTGATATGACTCGCTTGAACTTCCTGTTATATGGTTATCCAGAGCTCTCTGATAATAGCTCTTCGGAGTTACCTATTAAGCTCAATGAGCTTCTTATTCTAAACTCTTATGAGTTTCCTGTTATGGCCGGATAAGCTTGCTGTTACATGGCTCACATGAGCATCCTGTTATATGGATCGAGAGAGTGTTTCCTGATTATGTGCCCTAGTTGGGTACCCCTAAATATGAGTTGATAGTTTACCAGTGTTGTACACTTCAAGTGTACTACATGTGTATCCATCGATATTTCAAATAAATTCAACGGGCAAAGTTCTGTTATGGCTAATTTGAACTTGAGATAATTTATCATAGAAATGTAAATGTTATATGGAAATATGATAAGAAAAGTATGTGTATGAAATTTATTACATGATGAGCTAATTTTTATTACTTGAATTGTATTTAGAAATTCATGACTAACTTGCTTGATTGAGTGCATATGATTAGGCAATTGGTCAATTTGTTGGGATGCAAGTTATTTATATGATTACTTGAATTGAATATAAACGGTAAGTTAAATTCATGTTATGCGAACTTATTAAGCATTAAATGCTTACTTTGTTTTATTTTCCTTTGTTTTATAGTTCTCAGAAGTTCGTAAAGGTTGAATCAGTCGGAGCACCATCACACTATCCTTCAGCTTTTTGGTATAAATAGCAAACTTATTTGATATAATTGTATGTATAGGCTAACTTGGCCAGTGTGGCATATAATTGGGTGTTTGTAATATAGCCATTGGAATGACTAGTGATGGTATATTTAGTGAATACATATATAGGTATAATATGGTTAATGTATGTGTACTTGATACGGTTAGATTGAATTATGCTAAACATACATATCTTACAAAAAGTAAGTTTGAATACATGTGATGATATAAAATGTATAATGTTAATGTTGGCCTAGTTTTAACGTCTTGAATTGGTTGTATATTTATGAAAGTATTAATATAGGTACAAGGAAAATTTTGGGTGAGAAATAAGGCTGGAAATGGCCTTATTTGTCCACACGGGTAGACACACAGGCATGTGTCTCAACCATGTGACACATAGCCATACACACGAGCGTATGGTTTGGCCGTGTGTCCCTTGCATCTTAAAAATTGAGAAACAAAATGCTTAGAATTGCTCACACAGGAAGAGACACGGGCATGTGTTTTGGCCATGTGAATCCTGCACCTATTTTGAAAATTAAATTGTCCACACGACCTAGCACATAGGCGTGTGGCTGGCCATGTGAGCCACGTGTCACGAGTTGGTAAGTGTTAAATACTTAGATGTATTTGCTTGGGATTGCAAATCTTTACAATCGATTAATTGTTTTGTGAGGATCAGTGTTGAAGATCAAGTGTTGGGAAGGATACGTGTTGGAGCAAGGAGGGCTATGGTTGTGGTCTGGTGAGTAGTGATTTGGTTAAGGTTATATTCAATAGCAATATGGTTTTGGATTAACAAGGGTGTTAGACTAATGAAAGGTTACGGTTGGTTATAGGTTCTTGGTTCTGGTGCAGTTTGGCTACAACTCTAGAACAGGTGTGTAATCACACTATTTCAACCATTAAGCGGCAAAAGCCGAAAAACTATTATCAATGGTGGCACATGAGCGAGCGCGTGTTAGTCTAAGCACATAATTGTGAGCATGTGATTGTGAAAACCACCACGAGCAATCTCGTGGGCATGGTCGTTTTGGGCCACATTAGGCCAAGATGGGTCGTGTAGGTTCCACAGACTTGTAGGCACCACTCGGGAATTTTGCACAGATGTATGAGAATAATCGGGCTGGCTGTGTAGTTGCAAAGCCAAGGCCATTCTTTGGGCTTAGTAGGCCACCTGAGTGTGGGCCCATATGGGCCGTAATATGGGCTTAGGCCCATTAGCCACTAATAGACTGTTAAGGTTGCTCGAAATGACTGGGACATACTATAGAGTTGGTAAATATACCTAGGTCCTAACTTGTTAGATAGACCGTTATACCCCTATGAGGTAAATGACCGATATACCCTATATATATATGATCAGTTGAGCATGCCATGATTATTGTATGTACATCCATATTATGTTCCATCGCATGGGGTGAGATTTATGATATGGATAAAGTGTACTGAGAGGCTATACGCCTAATACTGGCAGCTCTGCTCCAAACACCGACAGTGCCGTAAACGATACGTTTTCTAGAGTGTAGGATGAGTGGGTCGATGTAATCCCCACATGGAGTGTAGGGCTGGATGGAGTAGAGTGTAGAGGATGGTTGGGTAGGATCTATATATATGCAAGGTTGATACTGTACTGAAATGGGCCAAGGCCCACGCTGATATTGTTACTATACGGCTTAGGCCCAGATTGTATTACACTGAGTTTTATAAACTCACTCTTCTATTTATATGCACAAGTAATCTTGAGCTGGATCGGTGCTGCGAGGGACTTGGGAAAGGCCACACCACTGTTATAATACGTACTGGACTCTTTAATAGTGGTAGTTTAATTGGGTTAAACTTTCTGTAATAAGGCTATTTTAAGTTTATCTTTAACTGGGGGTTTATTTAAAATGGTTTATATCTTATAGCGGTAGTACTCAGGCTTTTAAAATAAAAATTATTTTCAACTACCATCCTGCGCAAATTATTTTTAGAAGCTTCTGCGTAGATCAATGTTTTAAAATGTAATGACACATGTTTTTCTAAACGAACCAGTAATTTTGGCAGAATAGAAGATAAATTAGCTATTCATACAAACTTCAACGAGGCTTAAACAAACAGACCTCTTCACTAAAACTATGTTTTACAAAGCCCACTCCAATGTGATATCACAGATTCAGCCATAATGTCTAGGCCAGGTTTGGGGTGTTACATTTAGTGGTGTAAGAGCCAGGTTGCAAAACTCAGCTGTGGATTTAGGTTTTTCCAAAAAGCGTAAATTTCAAAAGAATTGTCTTAAATAGTGGAAAATATTTCGTGGTAATAGTTTTTGACTGTATGGTCTACCGAGTACCCGGTGCTGATTTATAAGTTCTCTAAAACTACTATTTGATGTAACTGAAATGAGATCATTGTAGATGAGAAACTGTACTAAAACCTTTGTTAGTGAAATCTAAAACTATAGTGAAGCTACGTTCTGCGAAAACGAACTCTGAATTATTGATGCTTTACTTCATAAACATCCGCTAATAACACTAGAACTGTAAAACCGATGCATAAAATTTTTAATACAGATAATATGTGAATCAACTATGAGCACTAAAGGTACTCGTGGAAGGGGTACAAGAGGCTGCTGCGGTGGCCGTGGAGGTGCTCAGGCTGGATCTTTGGCTTCGGGCCATATGCCTAACGTTAGGCAAGAGAGGCTCCAGATTCACCTATAACCGAAGCTGGGTCACACGATCGTGCAACTGGGGATGACGCACTATCCCAAGTTATGCTGTGGGTTTTTGGAAAAGGTCGCTGGGCCTAATATTGGTACGGTGGCCATGGGTCGGTGACGGAGCGACTCAGGTCTAACGGGGCTGAGATCTTTAAGGGTATCACTGGAGTTGTCCCTAATATGGCAGAGTATTGGATAGAGGCCATGGAGAGGATCATGGATGATCTGACTACACCCCAGAGTAGAAACTAAAAGGAGCAAGGAGGGGCTATGGTTGTGAAAGAGGGTACTCAGCCCGATCGATTAACTTGGGATTCTTTAAGAATTCTTTTCAAGGGAAATACATAGGCGCTAGATATATGGATGCCCGCAGAAGGGAGTTCTAAATCTGACCCAGGGGGATAAGACCGTAGCTGAGTATGGGGCAAAATTTCTGTGATTGATTCGCTATATGCGAGGCATGGTGGGCACTGAGTACGAGCGCTGTGTTCATTTCGAGGACGGCTTTAAAGAGAATTTGTGATTTTGATAACTACATAAAGGGAGAGAGATTTTTTAGTGTTAGTTGAAAAAGAAAAAATCACTGAAGATGTAAAGCGCACTAAGCGCCAGAATCGTGAGAAGGATAAGGGGAGAACTAAGAAGTTTGGGAGCCCTTAGGTTCAGCTATAAGACCTGGGAAGAAGGTCAGAGTTGATGGGCCAGTCAGAGTTGGGCCCCCTGTTGCTACTTTTGGGTTGCAGCCTTGTGCAGTTTGTGGGAAACGCCATCAGGGAGAGTGCTGGGTTCAAATGGGGCATGTTTTAGATGCGGATCTATGGAGCACTGTATCAGGGATTGTCCACGGAGGCCCGTTCAGATACAAGCTATTGGTATGGGTATTGTTCAGTCGCAGAGAGGTTTTCAGCAGCCACCTAGAGGCCAGGGACCGGCTAGAGGTGGAAATGTATGACCATGGACGAGGGCACTGGGCAGAGGTGCGAGTCATGCTGAGGCTAGGCAACTAGCACTAGTTTATGCTGCACATCTTTGAGAGGACAGAGACACCTCAGATGTCATTACGGGTACATTTTTCATTATCAGGTACCTTACATTGCATTGATTGATGTTGGTTCTACGTACTCTTATATAGCATGCACTGTGTCTGAGACCTTGGGTGTGATGTGTGAGAACACTATGAGCGAGATTATCATGTTAAGCCCATTAGGACAGTCGGTGAGAGTAAACAAATTGTTTAAGGGGTACCTTTGGAGGTTCAAGGGAAGATCTTTGTAGCTGACTTGATGGAACTTCTTTTAGGGAATTTGACCTCATACTGGGTATGGACTGGCTGGTTAAGCATCAGGTGAATTTGGATTGTGCTTCTAAGCGGTGGTCTTCAAAACTATAGAAGGTGACGAGATTGTTGTGATTGGGAGCACCGAATTTATCTTTTGAATGTGATTTCTATGATGAGAGCTGATAAGATGGTTCTTAAGGTTGCGAGGCGTATTTAGCCTATGTCAGTGCTTCTAGGTCTGAGGGAGTGTCTGTTAAAGATATCAGAACCATTAAGGATTTTCCAATGTCTTTTCCGATAAGCTACCGGGGATACCTCCTAATCGTGAGTTGAGTTTGGAATAAAGCTCTTTCCTGGTACAGCTCCGTTGTCTATCACCCCTATAGAATGGCACCAAGGAGCTCGTAGAGCTTAAGGCTCAAATTCAGGAGTTACTGGATCGAGGGTTCATCCGCCCAATTTGTTTCCGTTAGGAGCATCAGTGTTGTTCATGAAAAAGAAGGATAGAACCATGCGTATGTGCATTGACTATTGGCAGCTGAATGAATTCACTATTAATAATAAGTACCCCATACCGAGGATTGATGATCTTTTTGACCAGCTCCAAGGAGCTTTTTTCTCTAAGATTAATCTCCGATCGGGGTATCATTAACGGAGGGTCAAGGAAACTGATGTCCACAAGAAACATTTAGGACGCGTATGGTCATTATGAGTTCCTAGTGATGCCGTTCGGACTGACAAATGCACCAGTAACTTTATGGATTTGATGAACCGAGTTTTCTGTCTTAGCTGGATCTGTTTGTAGTGGTGTTTATAGATGACATTCTAGTGTATTCGAAGATTGAGGAGGATCATGATGCATATCTTTAGGTTGTTCTGCATATTTTGAGAGAGAAGCAACTGTATTATAAATTTAGCAAGTGTGAATTCTGGCTTCGTGAGGTAACCCTTTTGGGACACGTGGTGTCTGCTGAGGGGATTAGGGTTGATCCTCGGAAAATTGAAGCGTTCTAGACTGGAAGCAACCTAAGCTGGTGTCGAAAATTCGAAGCTTTCTGGGTTTGGCAGGGTATTATAGAGGGTTTGTGAGGGTTTTCATTGATTGCTGCACCTCTGACTAAGTTGTGCGTAAAGGGGTACCGTTTAACTGGACTGATAAGTAGCGGAGAAGTTTTGAGAAGCTTAAGAAGGTTCTGACTGAGTCCCCTGTCTTGATACAACTAGAATTTGGGAAGGAATTCACTATCTACAGTGATGCATCACATGTTAGTTTGGGATGTGTGTTGATGCAAGAGGGTAAGGTAGTTGCATATGCGGTCTCGTCAGCTTAAGACGCTTGAAGCGAACTACCCGACGCATGATTTAGAGTTGGCTACGGTGGTATTTGCACTGAAGATTTAGAGGCATTCTTTGTATGGTGAGAAGTGTATTATTTACATGGATCACAAGAGCCTCAAGTTTCTCCTTACTCAGAAGGAGTTAAACCTTAGGCAGCATAGGTGAGTTGAGTTGCTTAAAGAGTATGACTGTTCGATTGATACCATCTTGGAAAGGCTAATGTGGTAGCCGATGCATTGAGCCGTAGGACTGTTACTGATCTAATGGCAATGTTGCTTGTTTCAGTTTGTTCGACGATAGTAGTTTACTTGCCGAACATCAAGTTAAACCGAGGTGGGTGAGCAAAAAAAAGCAAGAAGACGACACTGAGTTCACTTTGCAGTAAGAATACACTTCAGATTTGGCGAATGGAAAGGGACTGTCCATAGAAGTCTTGTGCTGAAAGATATGAGAACGCATACTAAGAAAGATATAGTCTTTAGCAGCTTGCGGAAACAAGATGTACCGAACTTCAGGAATTATGAAAGATAAGCAGAAGTACTGATTTGTGAGAATCTGATTTATAGTTAAGAGACATCAGTGCCTTTGCCACCAGTTAAGATTTCTTGTGGAAGTAGAGATGGACATGACTTTGTTATGGGCTTTAACGATACTAAATATCAATATGGTTATTGTGGATCGATTGACGAAATCTTCCCATTTCATACCTATTCGTACTGATTATTCATTGCAAAAGTTGGCTACCTTGTATGTATTTGAAACTGTGAGATTGCATGGAGTACTAGTTGTATTATATCCGATAGAGATCCTCGCTTTACGTCCCAATTCTGGAAGAAGTTGCATTAGCATTGGGTACAAGGTTGGAATTTAGTACTACGTTCCATCCTCAGAAAGATGGTCAATCAGAGAGGGTGATACAGATACTGGAGGACATGTTAAGAAGTTGTGTGATTGACTCCGGGGCATTGGGGGGATTTCTTACCATTGGCAGAGTTTGCATACAATACTAGCTATCAGTCTAGCATACAGATGCACCTTACGACGCAATTATACGATCGTAGGTGTGTACTCCTTGTGGACAAGTTGGGTGAACGGCGTATTTTGGCCCTGATTATTTCAAATACTGAAGATAAGGTCAGGTTGATACGGGATCGACTTAAGACAGCTTCGGACAGACAGAAGTCTTATGTGTATCTGAAACGTAAGGAGATTGAGTTTTTAGTGGGGACTTGGTGTTTCTTATGGTCTCACCGTGGAAGAAGCTATTGAGGTTTGGTCGAAAGGGAAAGCTAAGCCCTAGATTCATTTGGCCTTATCGTGTATTAAAGGGTATAGGACGGTTGCCTATCAACTTGAGTTGCCTCCAGATTGGACCAGATTCATAATGTGTTCCATGTCTCTATGTTGAGGTGATATCGCTGATCCTACGCATATCGTCTTAACTGAGAGATGAGGTTAGATCAGACCTACTTGAGGAGGAGCCGATCCAGATTTTAGACCACGATGTGAAGTTTTGAAGAGGAAGTCATTCCGCTGGTTAAGGTGCTTGGCGTAATCACAACACAAAGAACTATGTGAGCCCGAGGAGGCGATACAACAACAATACCCTCAGCTATTTTGATCAGGTAAATTTCGAGGCTAAATTACTTTTAGGGGGTAGAGTTGTAACGCCCCAAATCCTTAGTAATTTAATGGCGTATTTTATTGTATGTGGTTGCTTGCTTGTTGGTTAAGGGGTTCTAAGAGGTGTGAAAAATCTTGGGTTCGATCCTAGGCTTTAGCAAAATTTGGGTTTTATTGAATATCCTTGTTACTGATGGTGGACTTTAGTTAGTGAGGGCGTGACAAGGAATGAATGGCATGTTGGTCAAGTGGCAAAGGGCGGTGGAGTGTCTGTGGTCTGAGTTGAAACCATGCTGCGCACAAGGAGTCTTTTGCGCGCGGAAGTGTCCAGGTGCCAAATTGAAGGTGTTGAATGAGTTTGAATGGGTGGTTGAGGGAGAGATTTAGGAGATGTGGGGGGAATGATCATTGATCAGGTGATGTGTGGAGGATTTAGGATAATTTTTGGAGGA
>NW_024403009.1:0-29920 GCF_007990345.1 Gossypium hirsutum | reverse complement strand
TATAGGGGATTCTCTGAAACTCATATCAGAACAGTAAATTTTTTTGTTTTTTTGAACATTCCTTTAGATGAGTACTAAAGACAGTCAGGGATACAATTTAAACTTCTATAAGTACACATTCAAAAGATGCCATTTTCGCATGGCTTATATACATTAACCAAAATATCCTCTCACTACTAGTCTATTCTATACATGCCATAAGATAATCCAAAACGTAGCAGTACCAAACAGTGGATAGTGATAGTGTGACTAGTTGCTGATGATCCCCGAGCCTGTAGCTTCCAAATGAGATCTATAAAACAGAGGAAACAAAGTACACAGAGTAAGCATTACAATGCTTAGTAAGTTTTAAGCAGTGTCAACAGATAACAATCAAATTATAACATAGTTGTTCGTATTTTTATTTCACTCTTCCTTCGGGCATACCATCCCTTTACCGAATATGCACATCTCATAATATATAATAGGCAGATAAATTCTCACTTGATAGTGACCTCTTATGATCATAGGTACATTACATATATTTTATTTATTTCCTGACTTTCCACATTGACCAAATGCACAATAATCATAGAACAGTCTTATTGCTTACTCACATGTGCATCACATAACGACCTTGTGATTTAGTCTAAATCAAACTTAAAT
This sequence comes from Gossypium hirsutum, assembly GCF_007990345.1. Lineage (NCBI taxonomy): Eukaryota > Viridiplantae > Streptophyta > Magnoliopsida > Malvales > Malvaceae > Gossypium > Gossypium hirsutum. The sequence goes on along the minus strand of NW_024403009.1, from coordinate 29,275 downwards.
ATAATCTCAAATACATACCTGACAAACTTAACGCATTGAACGTATTTATTACCAATTGTTACTGTGAAGTTGTATAATCTTATGCTTTACTTGAATCTTCAGCAAAACCTTTAGTTCGGGGCTTACCTAGACAAATCTCCACACGTAGTCATCGGGTCTTTAGAGCTCGGATATAGTACGAGCACGAAGCCTACGGACATTAATCAGTGATAATATTCTCGCATAAAGCCTGCGGGGTTTTAATCCGGATATAGTACTGACACAAATGCCCTTCGGGACTTATCACATTTATACACTTTCACATCCATCATGTTGGCCACTCGGCCCTATCACATATATACACTTTCACATTCATCACATTGGCCATTCGGCCTTATCACATATATACACTTTCACATTCATCACATCGGCCATTAGGCCTTATCACATATATACACTTTCACATTCATCACATCGGCCATTAGGCCTTATTACATATATACACTTTCACATTCATCACATCGGCTATTAGGCCTTATCACATATATACACTTTCACATTCATCACATCGGCCATTAGGCCTTATCACATATATATACACTTTCACATTCATCACATTGGCCATTAGGCCTTATCACATATATACACTTTCACATTCATCACATCGGCTATTAGGCCTTATCACATATATACACTTTCACATTCATCACATCGGCCATTAGGCCTTATCACATATATATACACTTTCACCTTCAGCACATTGGCCATTCGGCCTTATCACATATATACACTTTCACATTCATCAATCGGCCATTAGGCCTATCACATATATACACTTTCACATTTATTCAAATTACTTCACATACCACATATACTATCATGTACAGACTTGGTCTTGGCCGAATCTACATCCATCACTCTCCAATGAATAATTCAATTTTACGCCATACTATCATTTCATATTCGAATACTCATAAACTTACAATATCACGATTTAGAATTCAAGTATGGGTTTAATCAATAGCTTATGAGCAACTAAAACAAGTTTTATCCATGTTTACAACAAAATCACATATTCACTACGAGCTGTTTTCCTGAGCAATGGTCACTAAATTATTTATAACCGGAGCTACAAGACTCCAAATCACTTGCCGTTAATTTTCCCTGAATATAGACTCGTATATCTTTCATCCATAAATTTTTCAGAATTTCAGGTTTGGCCAATCAATACCAGATTTTTCTTAAAGTTTCTCCTATTTCACTGTTTGACTAATCTGACCAGTCTTCACTACGAATCCAAATTCTCATTGTACAAAATTCAAAGTATGTTCTATTTGATTTCATTTGAAACTAGACTCATTAAGGAGTCTAAGCACATAAATTTTATCTTGAAACCATTTTTCTACAAATTATAGTGATTTTCTTAAAACAGAACAGGGGATTTCGGAGTCATTCTGACACTGTCTCACACAACTTTAAATATCTCTTTATAGGAAATTCCTTTGCTTACACGGTCTCTTTTATAAGAAACTAGACTAATTAAGCTTTGATTGTATATTTTATTCAGCCTATAATTCCAAACCAAACATTTATAGTGATTTTCTAAAATCACGTTACTACGGCTCTCCTGAGCAAATTATTACAATTTGCTCTTAAATTTCCAAGTCCAAACACTTAGGAACTTACCATTTGAGTTTAAGACATATCATGGCCACATCATATCTTATTAAATCAACTCATTATATCCTATTATAGTTGAATTTACTCAACATTTAATCACTTAAAACTTACCTCGGATGTGGTCGAACGATTTCGGCGCTATTCGATCACTTTTCCCTTCCCTTATCCAACTTTGGTCCTCTAAGCTCTTGAGCTAATTCAAACAAATTTAACTTATTAAAGTCTCATTATGCTAGCTTATGGCCGAATATGACAAGGAGTTTGATAGGTCATATGGCCACCTATAGCTCAAATACAAAATGGTCATACACATTTTTAATCACATTGAGCAATTTAATACAATTAATCTAACATTTCCTCATGTGCACGTTTATGACCGAATACATGCAACACCAAGCTATCTATTCATTCATGTATGCATCTTATTTAAGCATGTATATCCACAATTGAATTCATCATATAAATATCTATGATTTCACTCAAATAATCTCATTACAACACACGGTGCTCCAACCATTATTTAAATTCAAAGCTTGGCTAGTACACATATATACACTAGCAATCAATTACTAACATTTTCACTTCATCTTAATAGCTAGCTTAGCAAACCTTAATTTAACACATAATTCATACATATCACATTCCAAGCATTCACTCAATTCTATCACTTAAAACACACACATTACTCAATAACTTCATAGTTCAAATTCGGCAACTACACCACTAATATTCAAAATCATATTCGGCCTTAGTACTCCCTTGTTAGCCGATTTTTCTTCATTTAGCAACTAAAATAATAAACCACAACATTTAAATTCATCTCATTCTTCTCCCATTTGACCGAATGAACATTTATCAAATGAAAATTCAACTAAACAACAACATCTTTCTTTCTAAAATTTATATACACCACACCATCAATTGAAGGTAAATTCATGGTAACATTAGTATTGAAAGGTTGCGTTGTGGGCAGCCTAAGAGGACTCGCAACACTTGGCTTAATTGCTGTAACATATCACATTCGGAGGCTGATTCGGACAACATCAATAATACAATATTTAGATAGCATAAACAGGGCTGCAATTAACAATACCAACAAGGTAAAATTCAGACAGCAATTTGACAGTTTCAACAATTATCAAATAAAAGTTCAAGGAAAACTCACCAAGGTTCCCAACACCGATTCTACCTATTCAATTTGCTCCTCCCCTTTTTAGCCTTCTACTTGAAAATTTCAACTTATAAGCAAACAAATTTCATGGTTTTCCCCTACATGCAGCCGGCCTCTCCTCTCTAGCTTCATTTGAAAGAGACAAGGAAGCAAGATAGAAAAATAAAAGTTGAAGTCTTTCTTTCTTCCATTCACGGCAATGGAGGGGGGGCAACCACACACATTTTTTTTGTCATCATTTACCTTCCCATTATTATTTTATCCTTTCTCACATAAACCATTAGCACATCATGTTTTATGACATGTTTTGCCCATCACCCATTGTCATGGCTGGCCACTAGTAATTAAATGGGGGAAATTGACATGCAAGTCCACCCCTTTGATTACATGCACTAATAGATCCTTATGGATTAACCTATCACATTTCAAAAGTGTCACACATAAGTCCTATTACTAAATTCACATGCAATCGACTAAATCGAAGCTTAAAACTTTCACACATTCATATTCACATATTTTAGACAATAAATATCATATTCAAATAATTTGGTGACTCGGTTTAGCGGTCCCGAAACCGCTTTCCGACTAGGGTCATTTTAGGGCTGTCACATGTGGCCCCCGTCGAGTCCTCCACTGCACCGATCTGTCAAGTTTGAGGATTACCTATACAGATTAAACAGAAAAGGGTGAGTTTTCGTAACTTAGTGTGCAATCCCCACAAAAAATCACACATACAGAATACACACCAGGTGTCATAAACAAACAGTCTAGGGCAGGAGCCCTTTACAGAATCAGTTAGGGTCTTAGCCCATCAGATACAGAATTAGATACAACTTAGGGCCTTAGCCCATGTCAGATACAATATGCAAATAGAATGTTAGAATCTTACCCACCAACCTCTACACACCATCTCTGTCCAACCCTGCACACCATGTGGGGATAAAATTGACCCACCCATCCCTACACACCATACTATACCGAAATGCGGCACATAATCAGATAAATACAGCTTAGCTGCTAGATATCGGGCTTAAGAGCCCTTCAGAATACTTCCTCCAAATACCATCATTCCAACCCTGATGCAATGCAACATACAAGAATGATATGCTATTATGCAATATATATCATACATTCAGTTTAGATATCTCAGTTCATGCTCGATACAGAAATTAGACAGTCAGAATACTCAATGACGGGTCTAAGTAGCACTTACCAAACCTACGGTAGGTCAATAGTCGACTTGGGTGACCCGTGCAACCTTACAGATCATTTCAGAATAATGGGCTCACACGCCTACGTAGCCTGGCCGTGTAGATCACAGGGCCTGGCCCAGAATCCCACATGCCCGTGTGGTTCACCCGTGTGGCACACTCGACCCAATAGGTCAAGCCTGTATGTTGCACACGGCCTCACCTGCCATCACACAGTCGTGTCATGTGCCCGTGTCTTGCGCGCATGGCCTGGCTCGTCAATCATACGCTCTACGGTGCCACACGAACTACACACGGGTGACCACACACCTGTGTAGCATCGACAGAAATGTTTTTCGGCTTCCACCATTTCTCAATTTTTGTGTTTTTAGATACACACCTGGTTCGTTTTCGCTGTTTACTAAATCTCGAGATCACCAGCACCTATAATTGATCGATAAATACCAGATCAAACACTTGATACACATTAAAACCAAATTGGAATGAAGAATCCCAAAAACGCATAAACAACTTACTGAAAACAATCGAACTCAATTCTGAATTAGATTTGAGAAGTGTGACTCCCAGCCTCACAGCCTTTTCTTAAACACAATTTAACCTCATTAACCAATGATGCTATAGTCTTAAAACCAAACTTAAACAACATACCTACTGAACCTGCAACAGCAACCACGAAAAGGAATTAGATGGGAGGATTGACTAAGGAAAAAGAGAACAAGTAGAGAAAGGCTGAAAATTCAACAACAAATCGGTGGCAAAAGGTCGGGAAAAGAAAAAGAAATGGCAGAATCTTTTAGAAGAAGACGAACAAAAATTTGGTAGTGGGAAAAGTAAAATCAAAACTCGATAACTCCCTAATCCCCCAATTTACTCCCACTAACCCTCAACTACTCAACCACTTAAGTGTTTCAGCTAAACCAAAACTCCCACACGGCACAAGTAGCAAAATAGATCCCTTGCTCGTGCAAGGATTCGAGCATAGGACCTTTAACAACTTAACACTCCACTTAACCACCAAACCAGCAGGCCCATCCTGACATAAGCTTACACACACTTAAAATTAAGCCTATTGAACCTAGTTAAGGCTTTATTCATAAAAGGCCAAAATTTACCCAAGTCATGACTTGAACTTGGGACCTCACACACACACCCATAATACGTAACCATTGAAGCAGATGCACAGTTGTGTCTCATATCTATCAGAACATAAATTTAAAACCTGGGGCGTTACAATTTTACCATGTGATTTGGCTTGTATTTGGCATGTTTTGCTCATGTATATATACATGTGTGTGTAATTGATCTTGTAATGTGTGGTTGATTAGTGATAGAAGATGCTTGTTATAAATAGACATTATGGATATCAAATGGTTAAGTCTAGAATATTGATATTGTAACACCTCTTAACTCGTATCCGTCGCTAAAATAGGGTTACGGAGCATTACTAAAACTTTCAAAACATTTATCAAATAATTCACATAAATTACTATTTATTAACCGAGATTATTCATATCGTCTCTTAAATGGACCCTTGAGGCTCAATTCGGGACTTAATTAGAAACTCTGAGAATTTTTTGCGACATTTCAAAAATTTTCTAAGTTACAGGGCTCACATTATTTGAGACATGAAATGTATATGTATGAATTTATCTAGTGCATCATTGCACCATGTGTTGAGAAAATGAATTTAGATCAATTGTGTCATTTTGCTATTAGATTTAATAGAAGGACTTGTCTTGAAATTGAATTAATAATCTAAGTAACTAAGGTATAGTTCAGTATGGCTAGAGTAGTAAATCTTACATTATTTTCTTATGATCTTTTGTCAATGGAATATATTATATTGCTTATGATTTACTGAGATGAATACTCATTTGGTGTGTTTATTTGTCTTTTAACTAGATTTCTTCGGTCCATATTGTGTGCTCGGGTCCATCGTCGAAGTCATCACATGTGACAGCCCAAAATTGACCCTAGTCGGGAAGTGGTTTCGGGACCGCTAAACCGAGTCACAATAATAATTAGATGTTATATCCTATGTTTATTTCATGTGAAAGTGCATGTGTGAAAATTTCATGCTTTGATTTTGCCAATTGTGAGTGAAATTTTGAAATGTGACTCATGTGAAAATTTTTGCAAATGCTATAGGCTAATTTGTAGTGGCCAAATAACTTATAGTATGAAATAGGTGGATTTGCATGTCAAATCTCCCACCTTAAAACAAGGTGGCCGGCCATGATGAGCATGATGAGCAATTGTGCAATTTTTTTTATGGAAATTATGGCATAAGTATGGCACAAATAAAATATGTTAATTTGTGTCATAAAATGTTGGGATAAAACAAATAAAATAAGGGGCATGGGCATAAAATAATGAAAAGGAGTATGGTGAATACAAAAAAAAAATGTGTGTGTAGTTGTTTGTCCCCCCCCATTGCCGTGAGCTAAAGAAAAGAAAGGAGAGAATTTTTGTTCATCCTTTTCTCATCTTCATACTTGCCGAAACTAGAAAGAAAACAAAGAAAAAAAATCTCATTCTTTGGTTCATCCTTGGCCAATAATTTTAAGGAGGAAGGAAGAAGAAAGGTGAAGAGGTTCGGCCATGCATGTAGCTAGGCTAAGGTATGTTTGATGATGTTCCATGAGATGCATGCATGTTTTAGTTGTTAGCTTGAGTTCTACCTAGCCCATGGTCTAAATCTTGCTATGTGATGGAAATGACACTTGACCATGGATGCATCATTCTTGGTTGATGTTTGATGTGGTGGTGATGAGCATGAGGATGAGTTAAGATTCGACCTAGGTAGAGGTTGTGTTAATGCCATTGCATGCTAAATATGAAGCTTGTTAATGATGCATGTGATGATGACTTGATGATTCTTGAACCTCCTTTTTAGCATTTTTGTGTGAGCACATATGTGCATTGGTTGCTAAAAGGAGAAGAATCGGCTAGCAAGTTGTGTGCTAAGGCCGAATGTAACTTTGCATGTTAATGAGCAATGCATGTGTTAAATTGATGGAAAGGGGGAGGATGCTTTACTAGTGTGTATATGTGTGTATTAAGTGTTGAAATCGACCCCAAAAATAGACATGCATATTCGGCCAAGGGGGAAAAATTAGCTAATATGTTGTGTTGATGCATGATTTCACATGTATGTGACTTTAATGTCTAATGTATAAATATGGGCTAAGTGCCTTGTGTTCATCTTTTGATGCCTAAATGATGAAATCAATTTATTTGTTTAATTAAGCTCAAGAGCAAAGGGGAAATAGATCCGATAAAGGGAAGGAAAAAGTGGTCGAATAGTTAGCGGAATCGTTCGACAACACCCGAGGTAAGTTCTTGAGTAAGAGAGCTTAAATTACGATGTGATTAAATCATGTTTTAAGCAAATAAAATCATGCTCTATGTGTGGCTATTGAGCGAATGTGCAAGGATGATATGTGCCTTGTGTTTGAGTTTTGCAAATGAAAAGAAATACGAATGTCCATGAATTATTGTTAGATGTGCATGATTAATTGAATGCTGTCCGGGCTAAGTCCCGAAGGCTTTGTGCTAAGTGACTATATCCGGACTAAGATCCGAAGGCATTTGTGCGAGTTATTAATTCCGGGTTAAGTCCGAAGGCCTTTGTGCGAGATACTAATTCCGGGTTAAGTCCCGAAGCATTCGTGCGAGTTTTAAAATCCGGGTTAAGTCCCGAAGGCATTGTATGAGTTACTATAACCGGGCTATGTCCCGAAGGCACTTGAACGAGGAGCTATATCCGGTTAAATTCCGAAGGTACGTGATTTTGGTAATGAATGAGCTTGCTGTAAAATTCAGCTAATACTCGAAAAACATCCCAATATTGGGATATGTTACGTATGTGTTGAATTTAATCGAGCCCTTACAAATAAATATTCGCTCAGTTGATGAACGAGCTACCGGCCTTCGGCTAAGTTGGTCTTTTGTGTATGTACATAAGGGTTAACGTTGTGAAGTAAGTTTGATATCGGAATATTGTGTATTATGAAATATTCCGTTTAGCTAAATGTGTGCTATTCTTTCGTTATGCTGGAATTCCTTGCTCAAAACTTACTAAGCATAAATTGCTTACTTCGTTCCATTGCTCCTCTGTTTTATAGATTTTTGTTCTCCAGCTATCGGACTCGGGATCTTGAAGTGAAGTCGCCCACACTATCAAAGGCTCTTTTGGGTACTCTTTTGGTTGAATTTTGATATGGCATGTATAGGACGACCCATTGTTGTTTTTCGAGTACTTTATGTGATGTATAAGTTTTGGATAGCCATGTGAAAATGGCTTATATGTGTTTGAGTATAATGTTATAATCATTTGTGTGGATATGCTTGACAAGGATTGGCCACGGGGATGGTTAATCACTTTCATAAATTGTGCTATGTATGCAAAAAGGGCTAGTTGAACCATGAAATAGGTAAAGCCTACCTTAAGGTAGATGCTGACAGCATCAGTGACGTAGATTTGGAAAATCACTAAAAATATAGGAATGGAATTAAATAGTGAATAAATTATGTAAACAAACCTTGAAGAATTACTTTCATAGGAAAGTAACGAAACAATCATACGGACAGTATGTTAAGAGATATTAAGGTTCTCGTGAGACAGGGCAGAACGGGTTCTGGGTTCCTTGTTCCGACTTTGGAAATTGATTATAAATTAACCAGAGATAATTAGGAGTCATACCATATATGTATAGATTCCTCTCTGAGTCTAGTTTCTATAGAAAAAACGCATCAGTATTGGAGCCCTGTACAAGGAGATATCCAAGTCGTAATGCGCAAAGGTCAGGGTAGTCGATTCCTGTAACATGGGAGACTTTAACTAATAAACTGTACTAATTGGCCCGATCAAAAATTCTAGAAAAAAATATGTAGATGGGCATATGAGTCTAGTTTCAGGGAAAAATCACGAAACTGATTTTCGAGTTGTGAAGCTCAAGATATGATTTTTAAAGCGACTAGTACACAGATTGGGCAGTGTCTGGAAATTTTTCAAAGTTTGTTAACACCTCGTGTTCGACTCCGGTGTCGGACTCGGGTTCGGGGTGTTACATTTTATTGGTATCAGAGCTACGGTTTAGTCGATTCTAGGACTACCGTAATGTTTTGGGTCTAGCTATACATGCCATTTTATGTGATTACTTGATAGTGTGGTGATTTTTGACAATTGTAAATGTGTTTATTTATAGTAATGGATCCCGATCGTGACCGAGAGGTAGCTGATGATCTTGAGAGTGTAGCGCCTGCTCCGCACAAGGGACAGTGCCGGCAGACTCTCAACCTAATGCTAGTAATCCGAATGATGAAGCTAGACAAGCATTCTATAGCGTGATGAATGATTGGTTCAACCAATACATTCGAACTAATAGGTTGTTCCACAACCTCCATTCCCGACAAATACTACCCCGCACCTACAATACCACCGGTAACTGACCAAATAAGGTCAAATAAGCCCCCAGTTGACAGAATCCGAAAACATGGGGCTACTGAATTTAAGGCTATGGATAGCGATGATGCCGAGCAAGCTGAATTTTGGCTGGACAACACTATCCGGGTACTCGATGAGCTATCTTGTACACCCGATGAATGCCTAAAGTGTGCTATCTCCTTGCTACGTGATTCTGCCTACTATTGGTGGAGTACTCTGACTTCGTTGTGCCCGAGAGCAAGTAACTTGGGAGTTTTTCCAAACTGAGTTTCGGAAAAAGTATATCAGTCAGAGTTTGTTGATCAAAAACGGAAGGAATTTCTTGAGCTTAAGCAAGGCTCCATGTCGGTTACTGATTACGAGCGAAAATTGTTAGACTTAGCAAATACGCTCGGGAATGTGTTTCGTCCGAAGCTATTATGTGTAAACGCTTCGAGGATGGGCTGAATGAAGATATAAAAATGTTCGTTGGCGTTCTTGAAATACGAGAGTTCGTGGTACTTGTTGAACGAGCTTGTAAAGCCGAAGAGCTTAGAAAAGAAAAGCAAAGAGTTGATGAGGGAACTGGAGAGTTTCGTAAAAGATCCTCGGGAAGGTCTCTTCAACAGGCATCGAAGAGATTTCGGGATGATGCGGGCCAGTTTAGAGGCACTTCGGGCTTTTTTAGACGAGATCGTGATCGACCCCTTGTAGGTACACGAGGCACTTCAGTCGCCAGTGTTGGGAATGAACGTCGAGACAGAACGAAATGCGATATTGCGGTAAATGGCATTCGGGGAGTTGTAGATTCCCTGACCGCTCCTGTTACAAATGCGGATCAGTTGACCACTTCATTAAAGATTGCCCGAGGTTGTCGGAACAGAATGTAAATCAGAGTGGGAGACCGGGTGCTACCACTGCTCGGGGTAGACCATCTGGAAATGCGAGCAATACTGGTGGTGGTCAGAGAGGATCTAGAGATGATATAACCAGATCCGAAGCTCGTGCGCCTGCTAGAGCTTATGCTATACGTGCCCGCGAGGATGCTTCTTCGCCTGATGTTATTACCGGTACATTCACTCTCTTTGATACTAATGTAATTGCTTTGATTGACCCCGGTTCTACTCATTCTTACATATGTGAAACCTTAGCATCCAGTAAGACTTTACCTATTGAGTCTACTGAGTTCGTAATTCGGGTGTCAAATCCCTTGGGTCGTTACGTGCTTGTCGACAAAGTGTGTAAGAAATGTCCCTGGAAATTCGAGGTTCCTGTTTTCCGGCGGACTTGATGCTTTGCCGTTTGATGAATTTGATGTTATCCTTGGTTTGGATTGGTTGACCGCGCATGATGCGGTTGTGAATTGCAAGAGCAAGACTATTGATTTGAGGTGCGCAAATAACGAAGTAATCCGAATTGAGTCTGCGGACTTGGAGGGGATGCCAGCTGTAATATCAGCAATGTTGGCACAGAAATATGTAAGAAAAGGGTGCGAAGCATACCTTGCGTATGTACTTGATGACAAAGAATTAGAAAAGAAACCGAATCTGTGCCGGTGGTTGTGAATACCCGGATGTTTTTCCGGAAGAATTACCGGGTTTACCACCTGTTCGGAGGTAGAGTTTGGTATTGAGCTTGTACCTGGGACTACGCCGATTTCGATAGCTCCGTATCGAATGGCACCAACCGAGTTAAAGGAGTTGAAAGCTCAGTTGCAAGAACTGACGGATAGAGGTTTCGCTCGACCAAGTTTCTCACCTTGGGGTGCACCAGTATTGTTCGTGAAAAAGAAGGACGGAACCATGAGGTTGTGCATTGACTATCGTCAGCTGAATAAAGTGACGATAAAGAACAAATATCCGTTGCCGCGCATCGATGATTTGTTCGACCAACTGAAGGGAGCCTCAGTGTTCTCAAAAATAGATTTGAGATCGGGCTATTATCAGTTGCGAATTCGAGATTCAGATATTCCCAAAACTGCCTTCAGAAGAGATATGGTCACTACGAATTCTTAGTGATGCCGTTTGGGCTCATAATGCCCCTGCGGTATTTATGGATTTGATGAATCGGATTTCAGACCGTATTTGGATCGGTTCGTAGTTGTGTTCATTGATGACATTTTGGTCTATTCAAGAGATGAGACCGAACATGCTGAGCATCTGAGGCTAGTGCTGCAAATTTTGCGGGATAAGCAGTTATATGCTAAGTTCAGTAAGTGTGAGTTCTGGTTAAGAGAGGTTAGCTTCTTGGGTCATGTGGTATCCGCGTCAGGTATTCGTGTTGACCCGAACAAAATTTCAGCCATACTTGACTGGAAACCTCCGAGAAATATTACTGAAGTTCGGAGCTTTTTGGGGCTCGCCGGTTATTACCGACGATTTGTGAAAGGTTTCTCGATGATAGCCACACCAATGACGAAGCTACTTCAAAAGGATGTTAAGTTCGAGTGGACGGAGAAATGTCAGAAAAGTTTCGACCAACTGAAAACTCATTTGACTGAAGCTCCAATTTTGGTGCAACCCGAATCAGGTAAAGAGTTTGTATTTATAGTGACGCATCCCTACTTGGGTTGGGTTGCGTATTGATGCAAGAAGGTCGAGTCGTGGCCTATGCGTCGAGACAATTGAAGCCACACGAGAGGAATTATCCGACCCATGATCTCGAACTAGCTGCCATCGTGTTTGCTTTAAAAATATGGCGACATTATCTGTTTGGTGAGAAGTGCCATGTATTTTCGGATCACAAAAGTCTCAAATATTTGATGACTCAACGAGACTTGAATCTGCGACAAAGACGTTGGCTTGAGTTGTTGAAAGATTACGAGCTTGTCATTGATTACCACCCGGGAAAGGCTAACGTGGTTGCGGACGCCTTAAGCCGGAAGTCATTGTTTGCTTTACGAGCGATGAACGTGCATTTGTCTGTTCTACCAGACAATGTGTTAGTAGCTGAATTAAAGCTAAACCATTATTGACTCATCAAATTCGTGAAGCTCAGAAAGTCGATGATGAATTGGTTGCAAAACGGGCTAAGTGTGTTCCGAACGAGAATCGGAGTGTCAAATTGATGATGATGATTGTTTGAGGTTCAGAAATCGTTTGTGTGTTCCAAGGAATTCGGAACTCATTTCGATGATTCTGAACGAAGCCCATTGTAGCCGAATGTCAATTCACCCAGGGAGTACGAAAATGTACAACGATTTGAAACGTCAATTTTGGTGGCATGGTATGAAACGGGACATCTCCGACTTTGTTTCGAGATGTTTAATATGTCAACAAGTGAAAGCGGAACATCAAGTGCCTTCAGGATTACTCAGCCGATCATGATACCCGAGTGGAAATGGGATCGAGTCAGAATGGACTTTGTGTCCGGACTGCCCTTGTGAGCAAGTAAGAAGGATGCGATATGGGTTGTTGTTGATAGACTGACTAAGTCGGCTCATTTCATCCCCGTACGTACGAATTTTTCATTGGATAAACTAGCTGAATTGTACGTTTATCAATTGTGAGATTACACGGGGTACCTGTTTCTATCGTGTCGGATAGAGATCCGAGATTCACCTCACGATTTTGGAAGAAATTGCAAGAAGCTCTGGGTACCAAGCTGCATTTTAGCACTGCTTTTCACCCCCAAACCGATGGTCAATCCGAGCGGATAATTCAGATACTTGAGGATATGTTGAGATGTTGCATCCTCGAGTACAGTAGTGCATGGGAACGGTATTTACCTTTGATTGAATTCGCTTACAACAATAGTTTTCAATCAAGTATTAAGATGGCACCTTACGAGGCTTTGTACGGTCGTAAATGCCGTACACCATTGTTTTGGACCGAGCTCGGTGAAAGTAAAATTTTCGGAGTTGATTTGATTAAAGATGCTGAACAGAAAGTAAAGGTAATCCGTGAAAGTCTGAAGGTAGCCACGGATCGTCAGAAGTCGTACGCAGATTTGAAACGAAAAGACATCGAGTATCAGGTGGGAGACAAAGTGTTCCTTAAGGTTTCACCTTGGAAAAAGATACTCAGGTTCGGCCGTAAGGGCAAGTTGAGCCCAAGATTCATTGGGCCGTACGAAATCTCCGAACGAGTTGGTCGGTTGCGTATAAATTGATTTTACCCCCTGAGCTTGAAAAGATTCATGACGTCTTTCATGTTTCGATGCTTCGACGCTATCGATCTGATCCATCGCACATAATTAGCCCATCAGAGGTTGAAATTCAAGTCGACATGAGCTATGAAGAAGAACCGATGCGTATCCTAGCTCGTGAAGTGAAGGAGTTGCGAAACAAAAGAGTTCCGCTAGTAAAGGTGTTATGGCTCAAACACGGGATCGAGGAAGCTACTTGGGAGACCGAGAGCTCGATGAAAGAACGATACCCAAACCTATTTACCGGTAAGATTTTCGGGGACGAAAATTTCTTAAGTGGGGGAGAGTTGTGACAGCCCAAAATTGACCCTAGTCGGGAAGTGGTTTCGGGACCGCTAAACCGAGTCACAATAATAATTAGATGTTATATCCTATGTTTATTTCATGTGAAAGTGCATGTGTGAAAATTTCATGCTTTGATTTTGCCAATTGTGAGTGAAATTTTGAAATGTGACTCATGTGAAAATTTTTGCAAATGCTATAGGCTAATTTGTAGTGGCCAAATAACTTATAGTATGAAATAGGTGGATTTGCATGTCAAATTTCCCACCTTAAAACAAGGTGGCCGGCCATGATGGGCATGATGAGCAATTGTGCAATTTTTTTTTATGGAAATTATGGCATAAGTATGGCACAAATAAAATATGTTAATTTGTGTCATAAAATGTTGGGATAAAACAAATAAAATAAGGGGCATGGGCATAAAATAATGAAAAGGAGTATGGTGAATACAAAAAAAAAAAGTGTGTGTAGTTGTTTGTCCCCCCCATTGCCGTGAGCTAAAGAAAAGAAAGGAGAGAATTTTTGTTCATCCTTTTCTCATCTTCATACTTGCCGAAACTAGAAAGAAAAACAAAGAAAAAAATTTCTCATCCTTTGGTTCATCCTTGGCCAATAATTTTAAGGAGGAAGGAAGAAGAAAGGTGAAGAGGTTCGGCCATGCATGTAGCTAGGCTAAGGTATGTTTGATGATGTTCCATGAGATGCATGCATGTTTTAGTTGTTAGCTTGAGTTCTACCTAGCCCATGGTCTAAATCTTGCTATGTGATGGAAATGACATTTGACCATGGATGCATCATTCTTGGTTGATGTTTGATGTGGTGGTGATGAGGCAAGAGGATGAGTTAAAATTCGGCCTAGGTGGAGGTTGTGTTAATGCCATTGCATGCTAAATATGAAGTTTGTTAATGATGCATGTGATGATGACTTAATGATTCTTGAACCTCCTTTTTAGCATTTTTGTGTGAGCAGATATGTGCATTGGTTGCTAAATGGAGAAGAATCGGCTAGCAAGTTGTGTGCTAAGGCCGAATGTAACTTTTACATGTTAATGAGCAATGCATGTGTTAAATCGATGGGAAGGGAGAGGATGCTTTACTAGTGTGTATATGTGTGTATTAAGTGTTGAAATCGACCCCAAAAATAGACATGCATATTCGGCCAAGGGGGAAAAATTAGCTAATATGTTGTGTTGATGCATGATTTCACATGTATGTGACTTTAATGTCTAATGTATAAATATGGGCTAAGTGCTTCGTGTTCATCTTTTTTTGATGCCTAAATGACGAAATCAATTTATTTGTTTAATTAAGCTCAAGAGCAAAGGGGAAATAAATCCGATAAAGGGAAGGAAAAAGTGGTCGAATAGTTAGCGGAATCGTTCGACAACACCCGAGGTAAGTTCTTGAGTAAGAGAGCTTAAATTACGATGTGATTAAATCATGTTTTAAGCAAATTAAAATCATGCTCTATGTGTGGCTATTGAGCCGAATGTGCAAGGATGGTATGTGCCTTGTGTTTGAGTTTTGCTAATGAAAAAGAAATACGAATGTGCCATGAATTATTGTTAGATGTGCATGATTAATTGAATGCTGTCCGGGCTAAGTCCCGAAGGCTTTGTGCTAAGTGACTATATCTGGACTAAGATCCGAAGGCATTTGTGCGAGTTATTAATTCCGGGTTAAGTCCCGAAGGCCTTTGTGCGAGATACTAATTCCGGGTTAAGTCCCGAAGGCATTCGTGCGAGTTTTAAAATCCGGGTTAAGTCCCGAAGGCATTGTATGAGTTACTATAACCGGGCTATGTCCCGAAGGCACTTGAACGAGGAGCTATATCCGGTTAAATTCCGAAGGTACGTGATTTTGGTAATGAATGAGTTTGCTGTAAAATTCCAGCTAATACTCGAAAAACATCCCAATATTGGGATATGTTACGTATGTGTTGAATTTAATCGAGCCCTTACAAATAAATATTCGCTCAGTTGATGAACGAGCTACCGGCCTACGGCTAAGTTGGTCTTTTGTGTATGTACATAAGGGTTAACGTTGTGAAGTAAGTTTGATATCGGAAAAATTGTGTATTATAAAATATTCCGTTTAGCTAAATGTGTGCTATGCTTTCGTTATGCTGGAATTTCTTGCTCAAAACTTACTAAGCATAAATTGCTTACTTCGTTCCATTGCTCCTCTGTTTTATAGATTTTTGGTTCTCCAGCTATCGGACTCGGGATCTTGAAGTCGAAGTCGCCCACACTATCAAAGGCTCTTTTGGGTACTCTTTTGGTTGAATTTTGATATGGCATGTATAGGACGACCCATTGTTGTTTTTCGAGTACTTTATGTGATGTGTAAGTTTTGGATAGCCATGCGAAAATGGCTTATATGTGTTTGAGTATAATGTTATAATCATTTGGTGTGGATATGCTTGACAAGGATTGGCCACGGGGATGGTTAATCACTTTCATAAATTGTGCTATGTATGCAAAAAGGGCTAGTTGAACCATGAAATAGGTAAAGCCTACCTTAAAGGTAGATGCTGACAGCATCAGTGACGTAGATTTGGAAAATCACTAAAATAGTAGGAATGGAATTAAATAGTGAATAAATTATGTAAACAAACCTTGAATAATCTACTTTCATAGGAAAGTAACGAAACAATCATATGGACAGTATGTTAAGAGATATTCAGGTTCTCGTGAGACAGGGCCAGAACGGGTTCTGGATTCCTTGTTTCGACTTTGGAAATTGATTATAAATTAACAAGAGATAATTAGGAGTCATACCATATATGTATAGATTCCTCCTGAGTCTAGTTTCTATAGAAATAAAGGGCATCAGTATTGGAGCCCTGTACAAGGAGATATCCAAGTCGTAATACGCAAAGGTCAGGGTAGTCGATTCCTGTAACATGGGAGACTTTAACTAATAAACTGTACTAATTGGCCTTATCAAAAATTCTAGAAAAAAATATGTAGATGGGCATATGAGTCTAGTTTCAGGGAAAAATCACGAAACTGATTTTCGAGTTGTGAAGCTCAAGATATGATTTTTAAAGCGACTAGTACACAGATTGGGCAGTGTCTGGAAATTTTTCAAAGTTTGTTAACACCTCGTGTTCGACTCCGGTGTCGGACTCGGGTTCGATGTGTTACAATTATGGATGGTGGCGAATGTGTAAGTGTGGATAATGGATGGTTCTCGATTTGGTTTAATTATTATGAGCTGATCTATAAGTGGTTGATTATAGGAAAATCACATAGGAGATCTCATCAAGGAATATCGCAAATCAGGTGTGTAACGAACCTTCTTTGGTAGCTTAAATCGATAAATGCCGAAATGCCAAAATTCTGGCATTTCGAGGACTTGTGAGCAAGCGAACGCTCATTGGTTAGTTAGATTTGCTAAGTTGATGATTGAGATCGTTGGAACAGGTAAGATCACGGTTTTTGGCATCACAGTAAGTTGGGCCTCGAGGGGCTGAAATCGGGCCCAATGGGCTTACGGGCCCATTTGGGTAAATTTGGTAGGAAATGAAATCCTGTTAAATTGCACGTTAAGACTAGTAATACCATTATGGAATATAGGCTAAATGGGCCTAGATGACTAATTCGGCTATGTAGGGCCCATTAGGGGTTTTTGGCCTAATAACTCAGTTTCGTTAAAAATGGGCCAGAATCGCTGTTTAAACACATGAACTGTTAGTAACTGTTAATGAACATGGAAAACCCTAATATTTGGTAAAATTATAAAATTACCTTTATAATATGAAAATGACTGTTTTGCCCCTAGGTAAAAATGACCATTATACCCCCAGGGTTTAATTATAAACATGATACATGGGATTTTGATATACATGATATGTATGATATGCACATGATGTATTCATAAATGCATTGGGTTGGGTTATTATATGGATGGAGGAAGTGCAAAAAGGGCTATGCCCCAGTTTACCGAAAAGGGCTTTTGCCCCAGTTTACCGAAAAGGGTTTTTGCCCCAGTTATTAAAAGAGGCTAGGCCTTCAGTTATATGATAAAGCAACTATGCTGCCAATGGAGAGTTTTGGTTGGGTGGGTTGAGTTATTTCCACATAGAGAGCTTGGTTGGTACGGGTGGAGAGTAGCGGATGGTGGGTCGAGTAGTCTCCCCAAATGGGCTTGCATTCTTTCATTGACATTACATGTGATATTGAAATGGGCCTATGGGCCATACCGTTTACAGTGAAGGCTTCGGCCCAGTAATATGTAATATGAAAAGGCTTCGGCCCAGTATATGCTGAGATGGAATTTGGGCTTAGGCCCAGCAGGCTGATATTATTTTGGGCTCTGAAAGGGGCTTGTTGCACACTGAGTTTCCAAACTCACCCCCTTTCCTTAACCTTGCAAGTGGGTCTTGATATGGGACTTAGAGCCGGAGGGGATTCAGAGTGGCCACGATGTTCGCTTTTGGGGTTTAAAATAAATGACTGGTTTCTTTAGGTTACTTTATTTATTATTTATTTTTGGATTGTAATAAGGCCATTTTAACTTTATTTTTTCTGGGCTTATTCTATTTATTTTTATTTTTTTATAACTTTAAACTGATTGATAATAATTCAAATGGGCTAGACTTAGGACGCGTTTTAAAATGATACTTGTTTTCAAAATAACACGACGTCACGATTAATCGATTTATCAACTCGTTGTAACCAAGTGTGGCAATGGTTGTGGGCATGTCTAGGATTGGATCCAATCGAAGAGCTTGGTACTTAAGCAGTCTTTATGGCTCACCTCCTCTGTTACGGATTCCTACCTGGTGCCCAGCTTCCATTCACTTTGTTAGCTCAACAAAAGTCGGTTATAAAACACTAAAATGAAACATGGATTTTTCACTTCAATGTGGCACGTCAGATTCGGCCATAACACCTGGGCCGGGTTTGGGATGTTACATTTAGTGGTATCAGAGCCTAGGTTGCAATAACTCGACTGTGGATCGGATCCGAAGAGAAAAACAAAAACTTTTCGAAAAAATTCAAACTTAGTCCAAGAAGGGTATTTTTGGAAATGGTTTGAGAAGTTCTTTTCCCCAGATATTTTACAAGGTATATATGATAAAATGGTTTAGGTTTTTCTATTTTTACGGGTCTAAAATTGAGAATTATAAAACAAAGGTATTTTTTCAAATTTCAAGAAATTTTATTTTTTCGTGACTAAATACATGGTTTGTGGTTTAAGTGGTTTAGAGAAAGAAGTGGCACACTGAATCCCCGACACCAAGTCTGTAAGTATACTCTCTTTTACGTTATGTGATATTGATATGCTGTTATGAATAGAACCGAGACCCTACTATGATACTTTAGATAGGGTAGAACTGAAAAACGGTAGGAGTGAGAACTGTCGCTAGGCTACGACATTGCGAAAACAACTCTTGAACTGCTATATTTCCATAAGACATCTCGTAATGAACAATTGAACATTATACTAATATCATAAAATCGTAATCAAATAATTTGATATGAGTACAAGAGGAACTCGTGGACGAGGCCGCGGACGTGGTCGCGGAAGGGTGCAAGCTGAATCTTCATCCTCAGGGCATAGGCCAGTTGAGGAGGCATCCGTGCCACAGGCAACGGAGACTAGGTCTTATGATCGGGCTGCGGGGGATGATGCTTTGTCCCAAGCCATGTTAAGGGTTTTAGAAAGAGTTGCTGGAGCTAGCACTGGGACAGTGAATAGGGGATCCATATCGGAGCGACTCCAGGCCAACGGAGCAAAAGTTTTTAGGGGCGTATCTGGAGTAGCCCCAAATGTGGCTGAATATTGACTAGAGGCAACAGAGCGGATTATGGACGATCCAGATTTCTCTGTGGAGCAAAGCTGAAGGGGGCTGTGTCGCTGCTACGAGACGAGGCATACTGATGGTGGATCACTGTGAGGAAGAGCACCCGATTGAACGAGTAACCTGGGAATTGTTCAAAATTGCTTTTAAGGGGAGGTATGTTGGAGCTAGTTATGTGGATGCTCGTCGAAAGGAATTTTTAAATCTGACTCAGGGTAATAAGACTATCACGGAGTATGAGGCGGAATTCTTGAGGTTGAGTCGATACGCCAGCGAGATAGTTGCGACTGAATATGAGCGCAGTGTTCGATTTGAGGATGGTCTCCGCGATGAGCTTAGGGTATTGATAGCTCACAGAGGGAGCGGATTTGCTGCATGGTAGAGAAGGCTAAGATAGCCGAAGAGGTAAAATGGACTGAACGGCAGAATCGTGAGAAGGATCGACCCAGATTAGAGGGATCTGGACCCTCGAGTGCTGCAAGTAGGTATGTTAAAGAGCTAGAATGGAGGGACCGGTTCGAGCAGTTCCAGTGAATACTTTTAGACCGCAGGCTTGCAGGACTGTGGTAGGGTGCATATGAGGGAGTGCTGGAAACGAACTGGAGCATGTTTTCGATATGGGTCCAAGGAGCATAAGTTCAGAGAATGTCCTTAGAGAACAGCTCATGAACTAGCTGTGGAACAAAGGAATGTCCAACCACAAAAGAGGACAACAAAGAGGTGTGGGCAAGGTAAGGTGCAATGGAAATGGACGAGGACGTAGGCACCTGGCAGGGTGCTGGCATACTGAAGCTCGACAGCCAGCGTGGTTTATGCTGCATGACGCCATGAGGAGGGTGACCCTCCTGATGTTAATCGGTACGTTCTTCATTCATAGCCGCCTTACACTACTTTGATTGATGTTGTTCCACTTACTCATATGTTGCTTGTGACGTATCTGGGGCTTTGGGAGTGCTTCCGAGGAGACAGAGAGTGGGGTATCGGTGATAAGCCCTTTAGGACACTCAATTAAGGTAGATAAACTTTTTAGGATGGTGCCTTTAGAGACACAAGATAAGATATTTGTAGGAGATTTGATGGAGCTGCCATTTGGGGATTTTGATCTTATCTTGGGAATGGACTGGCTAGCTAAGCATAGGGCGACATTGGATTGTGCTGCTAAGAGAATGGTACTAAGAACTGCTGAAGATGAGGAGATAATGGTCATAGGGGAACGAAGGAATTATTTGTCCAATGTTGTTTCAGCTTTAAGAGCTGAGAGGTTGATTCAGAAAGGTTGTGAGGCGTACTTGGCATTTATAAGTCAAGTTGAACCTGAGGGATAACTGTGGAGTCATTTAGGACCATTAAAGAGTTTCAAGATGTGTTTCCAGAGGAACTTCTTGGATTACCTTCGAACAGAGAAGTCGAGTTTGGGATCGACTTATTAGCTGGAATGGCTCTTGTGTCCATTGCACCTTATAGGATGGCACTAAAGGAGTTGGTAGAATTGAAAGCTCAGATTCAGGAACTGTTGGATAGAGGGATTTATAAGACCAAATGTTTCCCCGTGGGGCCCACCAGTGTTGTTCGTAAAGAAGAAAGATGGGACCATGCGAATGTGTATTGACTCTCAACAGTTGAATAAACTGACGATCAAGAACAAGTATCCTCTGCCAAGAATCGACAATTTATTCGACCAATTAAGAGGAGCCTCGGTATTTTCTAAAATCGACCTTCGATCAGGATATCATCAGTTGAGGGTCAAAGAAGTGGATATTCATAAGACGGCATTCAGGACTCAATATGGTCATTACGAGTTTCTGGTTATGCCCTTTGGTTTAACTAATGCATCGGCAGCATTCATGGATTTAATGAATCGGGTGTTTCAGCCGTACTTGGATCGGTTTGTGGTTGTTTTATTGATGATATTTTGGTGTATTCGGAAACAGATGAGAATCATGATGAGCATCTTCGTGTTGTGCTGCAAGTGCTAAAGGACAAGCAACTTTATGCAAAGTTTAGTAAGTGCGAGTTTTGGCTGAAGGAAGTCACTTTCTTGGGGCATGTTGTGTCTGCTGAGGGAAGCAAGGTGGACCCTCGAAAGATTGAGGCAATCTTGGAATGGAAGCCGCCGAGGTCTGTAACAGAAATCCGGAGTTTTCTAGGGTTGGCAGGTTATTATCGAAGATTTGTGGAAGGATTTTTTGTGTTGGCAGCACCGTTAACAAAACTTATAAGGAAGGGATCATCTTTGTTTAGACGAATAAGCAGTAAGAGGCCTTTGAGAAACTGAAGAAGGTTTTAACAGAAGCACCAGTGTTGATTCAGCCAGAGTCTGGTAAGGATTTCACTGTGTACAGCGATGCGTCACATGTAGGTTTGGGTGTGTGTTGATGCAAGAGGGTAAAGTGGTCGCTTATACTTCGAGACAGCTTAAGCCTCACGAGGTAAACTACCCTACGCATGACTTGAAGTTGGCAGCAGTGATTTTTGCGCTTAAAATATGGAGGCACTACTTGTATGGGGAGAGATACATTATTTATACGGATCAGAAGAGTCTTAAGTACTTGTTAACTCAAAGGAGCTGAATCTTAGACAGCGAAGGTGGATAGAGTTGTTAAAGGGCTATGACTGTTCGATTGAGTACCATCCAGGTAAGGCAAATGTCATGGCTGATGCGTTAAGTCGAAGGACTATGGCGGAATTGAAGGCAATGTTTGCTCGTTCAAGTTTGTATGACGATGGAAGCTTATTGGCAGAGTTACAAGTGAGACCGACTTGGGTGGAGCAGATTAAGAAGCAACAGTTGGAGGATGAGTTGTTGGTTTCTCGGTTTCAGCAAGTTGAGAAGGGGAAGAATCCAGATTTTGGGTTAAATAATGATGGGGTTCTTTGTTTTTGAGGAAGAATTTGTATGCCCAGGGACTCTGACTTGAGATTAATGATTTTAAAAGAGGCACATAGTGGACCTTGTGCTATGCATCCAGGAGGGAATAAGTTGTATTGAGACTTGCGAGAGCTATATTGGTGGCCTGGGCTTAAGCGAGATGTGACCGAATTTGTGGGGAAATGTTTGACGTGTCAACAAGTAAAGCCCGAGCATCAACTACCTTCAGGATTGTTATAGTCGGTAAAGATACCACTTTGGAAGTGGGAAAGGGTAACTATGGATTTTGTAAGTGGGTTGCCATTGACACCTTCGAAGAAGGATTCAGTTTGGGTAATTGTGGATAGGCTCACGAAATCTGCCCATTTCATACCTGTCCGAACCGACCACTCACTTTAGAAGCTGGCCAAGTTGTATGTGGCGGAGATAGTGCGGCTGCATGGGGTGCCAGTATTAATAATTTCAGACCGAGACCCAAGGTTTACATCTCAGTTTTGGCAGAAGTTGCATGAGGCGTTGGGAACGCGATTGGATTTCAGTACGGGTTTTCACCCTCAGTCAGATGGGTAGTCAGAGAGGGTCATTCAGATTCTAGAAGACATGTTGAGAGGTAGTGTTATTGAATTTAGGGGCAGTTGGGAGGACTATTTGCCATTGGCGGAGTTCGCGTATAACAACAGTTACCAAGAAGTTGTGACAGCCCAAAATTGACCCTAGTCGGGAAGTGGTTTCGGGACCACAAAACCGAGTCATAAAAATAATTGATTTCCATATTCTATGCTTAATATGTGTGTACATGAGTATGTGGAAGTTTCATTCTCCAATTTTGCCAATTGCATGAGAAATTATTAAATAGGGATTGATATGAGACATGGTGAAAATATGATAGGCTAATTTAAAATGGTCTATTAATGCATGTTGTGAAAATGATGGGTTTGCATGTCAAATTACCATAAATTTGAGCTAGTGGTTGGCCATGCTATGGTGGAAACATGTTGGGAACATGTTGGCCTAGTGAGGTATGTAGGAAAAAAATAAAATAAGGGGCATGGGCATAAAATAATGAAAAGGAGTATGATGAATACAAAAAAAATGTGTGTAGTTGTTTTCCCCCCCCATTGCCGTGAGCTAAAGAAAAGAAAGGAGAAAATTTTTGTTCATCCTTTCTCATCTTCATTTAGCCGAAACTAGAAAGAAAAACAAAGAAAAAAAATGCTCATCCTTTGGTTCATCCTTGGCAAAAATTTTAAGGAGGAAGGAAGAAGAAAGGTTGAAGAGGTTCGGCCATGCATGTAGCTAGGCTAAGGTATGTTTGATGATGTTCCATGAGATGCATGCATGTTTTAGTTGTTAGCTTGAGTTCTACCTAGCCCATGGTCTAAATCTTGCTATGTGATGGAAATGACACTCGGCCATGGATGCATCATTCTTGGTTGATGTTTGATGTTGTGGTGATGAGGCATGAGGATGAGTTAAGATTCGGCCTAGGTGGAGTTTGTGTTAATGCCATTGCATGCTAAATATGAAGCTTGTTAATGATGCATGTGATGGTGGCTTGATGATTCTTGAACCTCCTTTTTAGCATTTTTGAGTGAGCACATATGTGCATTGGTTGCTAAATGGAGAAGAATCGGCTAGCAAGTTGTGTGCTAAGGCCGAATATAACTTTTGCATGTTAATGAGCAATGCATGTGTTAAATTGATGGAAAGGGAGAGGATGTTTTACTAGTGTGTATATGTGTGTATTAGCCAAGTTTTGAACTTGAAACAAAAGGGTGTTTAGTCAATACAAGTGACCATACTTGTAGAATGTATTAAGTGTTGAAATCGGCCCAAAATAGACATGCATATTCGGCCAAGGGGGAAAATTAGCTAAAATGTTGAGTTTGATTCATGATTCCGTACATATGTGACTTTAATGTCTAATGTATAAATGTGGGCTAAGTGCCTTGTGTTCCTCTTTTCGATGCTCAAATGATTAAATCAATTTATTTGTTTAATTAAGCTCAAGAGCAAAGGGGAACTAAATCCGATAAAGGGAAGGAAAAAGTGGTCGAATAGCTATCGGAATCGTTCGACAACACCCGAGGTAAGTTCTTGAGTAAAAGAGCTTAAATTATGATGTGATTAGATCATGTTTTAAGCAATTAAAATCATGCTCTTTGTGTGGCTATTGAGCCAAATTTGCAAGAATGATAAATGTCTTGTGTTTGAGTTTTGCTAACGAAAATGAAATACGAATGGGCCATGATTTATTGTTAAATGTGCATGGTTATTTGAATGATGTCCGGGCTAAGTCCGAAGGCTTGTGCTAAGTGACAATATCAGGACTAAGATCCGAAGGCATTTGTGCGAGATACTAATTCCGGGCTAAGCCCGAATGCATTTGTGCGAGATACTAATTCCGGGCTAAGCCCGAAGGCATTTGTGCGAGATACTAATTCCGGGCTAAGCCCGAAGGCATTTGTGCGAGTTACTAAATCCGGGTTAAGTCCCGAAGGATTTGTGCGAATTACTATAACCGGGCTATGTCCCGAAGGCATTTGAACGAGGAGCTATATCCGGTTAAATTTCGAAGGTACGTGATTTGGGAATGAATGAACTTGCTGTAAAATTCCAGTTAATACTCTCGAACATCCCAACATTGAGGTATGTTTCGTATGTGCTTGAATTTAGTTGAGCCCTTACAATAAGTATTCGCTCAGTTGATAAACGAGCTACCGGCCTTTGGCTGAGTTGATCTTTTGTGTATGTACATAAGGGTTGATAATGTGAAGCAAGTACGATATCGTAAATTTGTGCATATGAAATTATCCGTTTAGCTATATGAATGCTATACTTTTGTTGTGCTGGAATTCCTTGCTCAAACTTACTAAGCATAAATTGCTTACTCCGTTTCATTGCTCCTCTGTTTTATAGATTTGGTTCTCCAGCTATCGGACTCGGGATCTTGAAGTCAAAGTCGCCCACACTATCAAAGCCCCCCCCTTTTGGTACAATTTTGGTTGAACTTCGAAATGGCATGTATAGGACTACCCGTTTGTTGTTGGTCGTGGACCCTTTGGACTTGTATAAATTTTGGATAGCCATGCGAAAATGGCTTATATGTGTTTGAGTATAATGTTATAATCATTTGGTGTGGATATGCTTGACAAGGATTGGCCACGGGGATGGTTAATCACTTTCATAATTGTGCTATTTATGCAAAAAGGGCTAGTTGAATCATGGAAACCATGAAATAGGTAAAGTCTACCTTAAAGGCAGATGCTGACAGCAGCAGTGATGTAGATTTGGAAATCACTAAAATAGTACGAATGGAATTAAATAGTGAATAAATTATGTAAACAAACCTTGATGAATCTACTTTCATAGGAAAGTAACGAAACAATCATACGGACAGTATGTTAAGAGATATTCAGGTTCTCGTGAGACAGGGCCAGAACGGTTTCTGGATTCCCTATTCCGACTTTGGAAATTCATTATAAATTGACCAGAGATATTAGGAGTCATACCATATATTTATAGATTCCTCTCTGAGTCGAGTTTCTATAGAAACAAACGGCATCAGTATTGGAGCCCTGTACAAGGAGATATCCAAGTCGTAATGCGCAAAGGTCAGGGTAGTCGATCCCTGTAACATGGGAGAGTTTGACTAATAACTGTACTAATTGGCCCAAACAAAATTCTACAAAAAATATGTAGATGGGCATATGAGTCTAGTTTCAGGGAAAATCACAAAACTGATTTTCGAGTTGTGAAACTCAGATATTATTTTGAAAGCGACTAGTACGCAGATTGGCAGTGTCTGGGAAATATTTTTTATAAGGGGTTTAAAGTCTGTTAACACCTCGTGTTCGACTCCGGTGTCGGTCTCGGGTTCGGGGTGTTACATTTGATTGGTATCAGAGCTACGGTTTAGTCGATTCTAGGACTACCGTAATGCATTGGGTCTAGCTATACATGCCATTTTATGTGATTAATTGATAGTGTGGTGATTTCTGACAATTGTAAATGTGTTTATTTATAGTAATGGATCCCGATCCCAACTGAGAGGTAGCTGATGATCTTGAGAGTGTAGCGCCTGCTCCCGCACAAGGGACAGCGCCGGCAGACTCTCAACCTAATCTTAGTAACCCGAATGATGAAGCTAGACAAGCTTTCTATAGCGTGATGAATGATTGGTTCAACCAATACATTCGAACTAATACGGCTGTCCCAAACCTCCATTCCAACTAATACCACCCCCGCACCTACAATACCTCCGTAACTGACCAAATAAGGTCAATAAGCCCCAGTTGACAGGATCCGAAAACATGGGGCTACTGAATTTAAAGCTACGGATAGCGACGATGCCGAGCAAGCTGAATTTTGGTTGGACAACACTATCCGGGTACTCGATGAGCTATCTTGTACACCCGATTAATGCCTAAAGTGTACTATCTCCTTGCTACGTGATTCTGCCTATTATTGGTGGAGTACTCTGACTTCTGTTGTGCCCCGAGAGCAAGTAACTTGGGAGTTTTCCAAACTGAGTTTCGGAAAAGTATATCAATCAGAGATTTGTTGATCAAAACGGAAGGAATTTCTTGAGCTTAAGCAAGGTTCCATGTCAGTTACTGATTAGGAGCGAAAATTTGTTAGACTTAGTAGATACGCTCGGGAATGTGTTTCGTTCGAGGCTATCATGTGTAAACGCTTCGAGGATGGGCTAATGAAGATATAAAATGTTCGTTGGCGTTCTTGAAATACGAGAGTTCGTAGTACTGGTCGAGCGAGCTTGTAAGCCGAAGAGCTGAGAAAAGAAAACAAAAAGTTGATGTGGGAACTGGAGAGTTTCGTAAAGATCTTCGGGAAAGTCTCTTCACAGGCATCGAAGAAATTTCGAGATGATGCGGGCCAGTTTAGAGGCACTTCGGGCCTTTTTAGACGAGATCGTGATCGACCACCTGTGGGTACACGAGGCACTTCGGTCGCCAGTGTTGGGAATGAACGTCGAGATAGAACAAATGTCGATATTACGGTAAATGGCATTCGGGGTGTTGTAGATTCCCTGACGCTCTGTTCAGTGCGGATCAGTTGACCACTTATTAAGTTGCCCGAGGTGTTTGACAGAATGAAATCAGAGTGGGAACGGGTGCTACCACTGCTCGAGGTAGACCATCTGGAAATACGGGCAATGCTGTGGTGGTCAGAGAGGATCTAGAGATGCTACGACCAGATCCGAGGCTCGTGCGCCTGCTAGAGCTTATGCTATACGTGCCCGCAGGATGCTTCTTCGCCTGATGTTATTACCGGTACTTTTCTCTCTTTGATCTAATGTAATTGCTTTGATTGACCCGGTTCTACTCATTCTTAATATGTGAACCTTAGCATCCAGTAAGCTTTACCTATTGAGTCTACTGAGTTCGTAATTCGGGTGTCAAATCCTTGGGTCGTTACGTGCTTGTCGACAAAGTGTGTAAGAAATGTCCCTAGAAATTCGAGGTTCCTGTTTTCCGGCGGACTTGATGCTTTTGCCGTTTGATGAATTTATGTTATTCTTGGTTTGGATTGGTTGACCGCGCATGATGCGGTTGTGAATTGCAAGCAAGGACTATTGATTTGAGGTGCGCAAATAACGAAGTATCCGAGTTGAGTCTACGGACTTGGAGGGGATGCCAGCTGTATATCAGCATGTTGGCCCAGAATATGTAAGAAAGGGTGCGAAGCATACCTTGCGTATGTACTGGATGACAAAGAATTAGACAAGAACCTGAATCTGTGCCGGTGGTTTGTGATACCGGATGTTTTTCCTGAAGGATTACCGGGTTTACCACCTGTTCGGGAGGTAGAGTTTGGTATTGAGCTTGTACTGGGCTACGCCGATTTCGATAGCTCGTATCGTATGGCACCAACGAGTTAAAAGAGTTGAAAGCTCAGTTGCAAGAATTGACGGATAGAGGTTTTGCTCGACCAGTTTCTCACTTGGGGTGCACCAGTATTGTTCGTGAAAAGAAGGACGGAACCATGAGGTTGTGCATTGACTATCGTCACTGAATAAAGTGACGATAAAGAAAAATATCCGTTACCGGTATCGATGATTTGTTCGACCACTGAAGGGCCTCCAATGTTCTCAAAATAGATTTGAGATCGGGCTATTATCAGTTGCGAATTCGAGATTCGGACATACCCAAACTGCTTTCAGAAGGATGGTCATAGAGTTCTTAGTGATGCGTTGGGTCACAATCCTGCGGTATTTATGGATTGATGAATCGATCTTCAGCCATTTTGGATCGTCGTGTTGTGTTCATTGATGACTTGTCTATTCAAGATGAACCACATGCTGAGTCTGAGGCTAGTGTTGCAAAATTTGCGGGATAAGAGTTATATGCTAAGTTCAGTAGTGTGAGTTCTGGTTAGAGAGGTTAGCTTCTTGGGTTGGTATCGCATGGGTATTCGACTGACGCATTTGATTTCTGGAAGTCGATTACGAGTGGGCTTCCTGGGACCGGGTTTTACCGACGATTTGTAAGGTTTCGGATAGCACAAATGGGCTACTTCAAAAGGATGTTTAGTTCGAATGGACGGAGAAATGTCAGAAAAGTTTTGATCAACTAAAACTTATTTGACTGAAGTCTCCCAATTTTAGTGCAACCGATCAGGCAAAGAGTTTGTCATTTATAGTGACGCTCCCTACTTGGTTGGGGTGGTATTGGAT